>NC_056732.1:1778126939-1778426939 GCF_019279795.1 Protopterus annectens
TATTGGAATACAGCCAGAGGAGGTACTGTACACGGAAACACTGTTAGGGGCTGCACTTGCTGTTATACATATGTATGTGCAAAAGGCACAAGTCTATGCTGCTGCAGATAGATCCTGGCCAAGAAGAATAAGAGTATTTAGACCCCTGTTAATGTACCATAGCATGTATGATGTGGAAATTGTAGAATGCTACATGGTGGTTAGAGACACACTACAGGAACTCTGCAACCTTTGTCATCTACAACTGAGAGCAAAGGTAAACAAAGGGGAACCAATACCTGTGCAGATTAAGGTATGTGTAGCACTTAGAGTTTTAGCTACAGGAACCTTTCAGAAGCCAACAAGGTATATGCTGGGGATATCACAGGCATCAGCATCCAGGATCCTATGTTAATTCCTACATGCTATGCTATACAATGCTACTGACTGCATACAATTTCCCCCGTACACACATTGAAATAACAGGATGACTACACAATTGCAAGAGGAAAGCTATTGAAACCCAACTGGTGATGTGGAAATGCACAAATAGTACTTAGCTCCCTCACCCTCAAAACAACAGGAAAATTACAGCTTGTAGAATCCAAGAAATAACACATAATTCACCTGTTATGAATGCTTCTTACACAATTTCACAAAATGTGTACACACGTACAACTCAAAAGTAAATTGTATATGTTTGCTAGGCACATCTCACTGTGCTCAGCACTCCCCTGGTATGGTCTTTGGACCATATTAGAAGAATTACACCATTGTGTCAATATAGTACTTTACAATGCCATGAAATAAGATAGAGAAGACTGTAATGTTACCATTTTTAACAATAATACTTGCAATGAGAGTTACTAAGGCTGTGTATCTTTGAAAGTCAATGCATAGTATAAATGCCTATGTCAACAGTGAAGTATAAGAAGTGCATACGGACAGCAGTTTAATCCTCTAATTAATATAAATAGAAATTCTATTCATAATATGTGAACAAATCTAGCATGTACCAGAAAAATACAAGCATACTTTAACAACATCAGAAGCCTTCTGTGCAGATAAATTGAAAGGAATGTCAATCCTCTGTGTTCTACAGATACACAAGTCCTCTCACATTCAAGTTCCCAGGCTACACAGTTACCTTATTATGGTGCAGACTCATGCCTCTCAGCACAGTGAAGATGCAAATGAGGTGTGAACTCATTAAAATTGCTGAATCCCAACCTTTTGGCTTCGTGTAGCAGATGTAAAGATAGTGTAGGCAGTACTTCAGTGTTTAATGCTAATGAATTGCAACTGCCAATGGTTAGTGGGAGATAGAAGGAATGCACAACAATTCAGACTCCCTTACCTGTAGTAGGTGGGTCAGCCAGGATACACTTGTGAAGTGTACAAGTAATTGTATCAAGGTTTTAAATGTACGTAAGCAGCACATATTTCTCAGTTTTTGTTCACTAATATCCAAACTCCCATGCCTTTGTTGATAAATGTACATTATTGTCTTTCAATATTTTCATACATTTTAAGGACAATGATATAAAATGCTTTACAGACTCATGTCTCAAATTACTGCTCAGATATGAGAAGAAGGACACCATACAAAGATAAGACAGAGCTGCATTTCTTCAAACAATAGTCATAAATGGTTGTGTGATCACTCATTGCAATACATCTGAAATTAGCACATGTACAACCAACTCAGAAGTGTACAAGTACCATATATCTTGTTAATACTGTGCATGATTTGGGACTAGTGTATATGCACAATGAATTTCATGCCTGCTGCAAAGCTGTTTCTGTGGCAAAGAGGGGTAAACCACCCTTATTATGTTTTGTAGGCTCATTGGTGTGAGAGTTCAAATCCAGACTTGTGTAAAACTCATTCAAGTGTACTGACATTTCTTTTGTGATGTGGTTTATTTGATATATTTTTTGGGGGGGGGTTGTCTGTCTTTTTTTTAATATCAGTATTTGCATGGTACATGACTTATTGCAAACATGGGAAAATGATGAATACAATAAATGTCATGTAATGTATGTCTCTGATAACCAATACATATACTACAGCTGTGAATTGTGTGTGTGTGTGTGTGTGTGTGTGTGTGTGTGTGTGTGTGTGTGTGTGTGTGTGCATGTGTGTGTGTGTGTGGGGGGGCACATCTGCTAAACAAAATGATTCACACAGTATATACTATATGTAGATCACGGTTCAAGTCCCACATTTGTCTTTTAAGCATGAAACCTAAGAAATGGTGCTCACAAAGATAAAACAAGTTCAACTTTGCTTCTCATGTTTTCACATCACTTACCACTGCACAAAACAGAACTAATGGCCCACACACAAAGCAGACATTCTTGATTTCAAAAAGGATGCCTTGTTGCATCTTTTGCTTTTCATCAAGCAAACCTGCTAAGTGGCACCATGCACAGCAGTTAGCAACCTTCTCTACACCTGCAGGTCCATAATACCTGCAGAAAACAAGCAGGCAGTAGACAATTTCAAAACATATACATTCTATCAAATATGCTGAGCTCTGCACAGACACGCTAAGAAGCATTGCATGGTGGTTAACACACAGACGTTAATAATGAATATGAAAATATACAAATAAATGGTGAATGATGAACTTCTTTATTGAATACTGAATTGTCAGATACAAGTCTCAACAAATAGGCATTTATTTTGTATATTTTTGGATAGGGGCTATCCTGTTGACCTTTTAAGGGAGGTTAAGGCTGAAATTTTAAATGCATGTCAGGTCAGGTTTGTTCCAATTTTATGTATCAGACCTATCGGTGGCAATTTTTTATTGATAATGTGTCAACTGTGAGGGCACAAAGTTTTACTAGTACTTCATAACTGGTCTTTACTATTCCCTGTAGTACAGATGTCAGTAGGTATGTTAGATCTGTGAATAATAATTTGAACTTAATTTTTTCAGATGATTTGAAGAAGGTATTGGGCTTGAATCCATTGATTGTTTTTACTAAAGGAAGAAATATTAAGTACATGTTGGAGACCAATGCTCTTAAAGGGAAAGTTGGCTTCAAATAGGGTGTTATGAGAAAGTGTGATAGCTGCAAATTTTGTAGAATTATTCATGAAACCATACAACATTTTTTTTATTTTCATAGGACAATTTCTTGTCCTAGTAGATGCAACTGTAACACAATACAAGTAGTTTACCTAGCGAGTTGCATTTCACAAGATGCATGATATGGAGAAAACCAAGAGGAAATTGAGAGAAAGAATTAGGGAACCTATGTACGACATCAAAAAGAGTAAAACTGTTAATACCCTCAATAGGCACTTGACTGTCCTAATTTTAAGAAGTTTATGTTTTTTGTTATTGATAGGGTGGTGACATTAGAAATGGAGGGAGATCCCAAAATTTTACTTGAGTACAAAGTTAGTATGGCAGTTGAGGTTCAGTGCCTCCACTTATCCAGGTTTGAATGACTGTTTGTCGATTATGAGTGTTTTGAAGAGGAAAGCAAATGCCCCTTGATCGTTTTATGCACCTTTAAATATTTAACTAAAAACATTTTCAGTTATGATTTTATGTATTGATGAAGGTAGGCTTGTGATTTTATTGTATTTACCTATTTCCATTGTAACACTGGCTGTTTTTTTTTTACTTTATGTTTTACATTTTGTTTTATTTTTAATTTGTTTGATATGCAATTTTTATTTTAGTCATGTATTATGTATTTTCATTAATGATTATGGCAGTGTGTAATTAATTATTTATGAGATAGCAATTGGGTTGCTGCAATTGGTTAACAGCCATTATTTTAATTAAGAGTGCAATTAATTATTCTGATGATGTCTTTTTTGACTGTATAAAGATGAAAGCTCTTAATCTGGTTATAGTGTGCAATACAATTTGTGTTAGGGAGACGTCTTTGTGGTTATTTCCACTTTCACTTCAAATTATTGCTGTTTTCCTTGGTTGGACATTCTGGTAGTAGAAGGGAAGATGCCCAATTTAGGGCACAGAGGTGGGGTGTTTTGGAATCCAAAATCACACTGGACTCCTTGTAAAGTGCCACATCCAAAGGTTCTTGCAGAGGGGACTATACCAGCTACAAGTACAAGTCTGAGGGATGGATGAGTTAGGTCAAGGCTGTCTCCAGTGTGACTGGCTTTCCACGCACTGGATAACAGTGTAGGCATCATTTTAATGACCTGAAAAGGTGCAAGCGGAATACACTCAACCAATGGCTGGATGAGTTCAGGACTGTTGACTTCCCACACTTGTGTAAGTATACTGATAAAGAGAATTTATGGTAGATAGAAAGCTGCATATAGGCAAGACTGGTATGCATAATTCTCTTCTCTTGTTTTCTTCTCTTTATTCCACAACCAACTAACAGATTATGGCAAATGCAGATGTCCCATGCTGAGCATCTAGAAAGAATGAGGGAAGCAAGGAGTATGTAAGCAGCACAGCATAACTATTATTTTAGCTAAAGTATTGCACTTCTATACAGTTGTAATAAAGTAAGCATGCATGCTTCAGTCTGTAGCACATGTCAGCTGTAGGGAATCAAGTCTAATACTGTAGCCAGACATTGTGGGTTCAAATAATACAAGTAATAAATATATAGTAAAATCATTTAAAAATATTACATCATTTAATTTCAATGCAGGTGGCATAAATGTTCTGCTGTTAACTTACTCTGTATAACTGGACCAATCATATGTGCAATATTTGCACATTGCAAGGATTACTTGGAGCAATCCTTGCTTACAGTTTGTAGTTTTTTAAGAAGCATACTTCAGTGTAAAAGTACTTTGTTATTGTGATAATGCATTGCATGTCACATTTGATGGTATTAATTATATCTCTTTTTCTCTTACCCAAACACTTATCTCTCTTTTTTTTATTTTTCTATGTGTCATCAAAACATTTCTGTGTTATCCATCTCTGAGAAATCACACAATGTTTTACAGTATAGGAAGAAAGGCCAACACCCCTGACTCAGTCTGCCTCCTCTCCACTGGCTCCTACACTGATGCCCAGCACATCTAGGACCCAACGTGGCAGGGGTCTATATTACCTTATCAAAAAATGTCTTCATTGAACACCTCTTCGCTGACAAATAAACAGTGAACACTCAAATCTCTGAATTGCCACTTCAGCAAATTGTTTTCTCAGGGGAAAAAAATCGCTTGGCTAACCAAAAACCAAACAAACTTTCAAACTCTACAAAGTTGGGGGCCTTGAACCCCCACACCCCCCTGATGTGGGAGCTGTGCCTCCCAGACACCCCCAAACTAAATATGCCAACTTTGAGATTACACTACAGTGGGGAAAAGGGCAAATTCCTGATGACGGCCAAGAGTTTTTCCCCGGGGAAAAAAATTTGCCGAAGTGACTGTTTGGAGATTTGGGAGTTTGTTGTTTATTGGTTGGTGAAGAGGCATTCAATGAAGATGTTTCTCGATAAGATAATATAGACCCCTTGGCAGTACTGCCTCTGTTGCCCCTGCACTACCTGGACCCTTTACATCAGGTGGCACCACCCCAGCTGATGGTGCTGTTGTACCTTCTGGGAGTAGTGGTGGAAGTGGGGATTTTGTCACCTGCCAGTAGATGCCAAGATTATGTACAGCACAATTGGTGCATGCCTATGCCAGATGGAGAGGCTGCTCTCATTTATGGTCCAGAAGAGAAGACATCAAGCAATCCAACAGCCATCAGAGTAAGGGGACAGTAATAACAGTCCTGCTGGTGAGGACTAGTTTTCACTGTCCTCATGTTTGACAGGCCTGGGCATCTGTTGTCCCATCCCTAACCCCAATCATGGTGCCCTTGTATCTTGTCTAGTCTGTCCTGTTTATTTACATGTGCCTTCTCATCTACTCTACTTATCTGACCCAGAAATACATATGTCCCTTACCCAACATTCCAGGGTACCTGTCTCACAAAAAAAAATATCATCCCATACATAGCTCTCTACTTCTCACATGTATCTTTTTGGCACACTTGATTCAGTCAATTTGGCTATACAACATGATTTTGTTGTTGTCACCTTTCTTTCTTAAATTGACAGTCCAAATTCAGTTAATATTCTGGGCATATTTTCATTTCACACTGTTGAAGCAGTGGATAGCTATGGTTCTTTCCTACCTCCCTCCTGCACATCCCTATATTGCTGTCCCTTTGTTATTCTCCCTATGTGGCCACATTTGAACACCTTTAATCTGGGAAAAAAATAGAATCACACACCACACACATAAGTAAAACAAATTAAACAACAGTGAAGTCCTTCACCTTTTGTCCTCTGTGTTTGTGTGGAGTTTGGCATCACACACCATTGCCTAGCAATTGTGAATGGCTCTTCAATGGTGCAGTTTCCTTCATACAATGCTGCTTAAACAAACTGCTCTATGGTAATACACAGTCATTGTGGAATAAAGAATTATGTCATTGTATTATAAATACATATTTAAAACTATTAGCTACACCTGGATTTGAACCTTGTATCATCTGGGCTAAAAAAAAAAATCTGTGCCTGCATTTACACCTGCTGCCACAGAGTTATTTAGTATGCAGGAGTGTTTCTTTCACTTGGTACTATCCACAACTTTATCACTGAAGCACAGGCTCACATTTGCTCATCTCTTAACAATGTACAAACTGAGAAAGCATTATAAATGTTTATCTCGCATGTGCAAACACTTTGCAATGCATCTTGTAAATCAGCTGCTCAGCGGTGTGCTATGGAAATTGCAAAATAGCATGTATTACTTATGTTTACTGTCAATTTAGTCTTCATCCCATGAAAGTACATGTAAAAACACAAAGGGAAGGCACTTTTTGAGGAAAGAACACCTATTTACACTGCAGCCATCTGTTACCTGCACCCGTGCACTTAAATATTGGTCTCTCAGTACATGTTTACAAATATATCAACTACACTACAGAAATAAATAAAAAATGCTTTTTATATACCATGGCCATCGTTATACTGACAATACATATTCATATTTTCCAATACTTGTAGTAATGTGAACAGCTGTTTGTATATAGTTTGCAAAGCTGTATTTGTAAGGTATACCTGCAGATTGGAAATACAACAGCAAATGCTACACTTTGCACAATCATCAATCAGACAGGTATCCCAACATCTTCTCTCAAACAGCCAGTGCTGATATCATCCACAATAAATTGTCCAGCAACTTTGTAAAAGTCAGACTTGTGTCGTGGCAATTGTAAGTACTGATTTTTCTAGTTTATGTACTTAGGTAGTGTTTCTAATTTCACTGCAGTCAACTGATGTGTGTGTTTGTGTCTATCTATAATCCCATGCAGTACCAATATTTTCACAGTTATCTAGTATGTGTATTTAGGTAGGGGTTCTGTTCTCATTGTGGTCAACTGGTGTGTGTTTGCTCACTTAGTTGACATTAGAAAGAGCATTTTACACCAGCATACAGGACACTGCTACTACCATCTTCTCATCACCAGACACTGCTGATGTCATCACATATAAAGTGCTGCCCAACACACTCCAAGTCAGACTTGTGCTATGGTGCTTGTGTTATGTACTGAGGTCTCTAGTCAGTGTACTTAGGTAGAGATCCTGTTCTCACTGCAATCAATCGGTGTGTGAGAGTGTGTTTTGTGTGTGTGTGTGTGTGTGTGTGTGTGTGTGTGTGTGTGTGTGTGTGTGTGTGTGTGTGTGTGTGTGTGCGCGCTCATGCACACAGCATATGGGATACTGCTATTACCATCTTCCTGTCACCAGACTCTGTTGATGCCATCAACTATATCTGTCTTTTAAGCATGCTCTGTTAATGTCACAGGCTAGATTAAGACCCTTAGAGTGAGTGACTCTTGTGCCATTAGATTTGAAGATGTGCAGCATTTCCATCAGGGCAGGGAAAGAGACTGCCCTTTAGGCCAGGCACAAGTCATCTCTAGGCAGCCTATAGGATATAGAGTACAGTGACCAGGCTTTCAATCTATCTACATACATCATGGCATGGTTTGGAAGCTCTGTATTTTCTTGGAGAGAAACCCCTATGGTCCTTCCTGCTGCTGCGGGTGTTTGGTGATGTACATGCAAAAGCGAGCATTGTACTCTATTAGTGGTCTGATGAGTGTTGAGTACAGTGGTGTTATAACATCCTCAGACCTGGATGTGATGCCCTTAATTATGAGGTGCACTGTGTAGAAGGCTTTTTTTACCACTGTGGAAACTTGGTGGTCGAAGTTCAGATTGCATCTACCTGTGTTCCCAGGTCTTGCATCACTGGTTTTGAGCTTGGGGTGCTCTTGTTAATGCTATAGTTAGCAGGGAATTCCACTTCCCTAGAAGGCAATAATAAGAGCACTTTTTTGCTTTTACTTTTCATTTGTCTGTGTTAGCCCCTCCTGTAATATGTTAACATCATTGGGGGCTCAAGGATTGCACCTAATTTGCACTCATTAGCAAACTTGGTAAATTAAACGCTGTCTACTTTAGCCTAGACTTTCAAGAAATAGATGCCAAACAGTAAAAGACCCAGCACAGATCCTTGTGGAACGCCACTGGTGATGGCTCTACTGGTAGAGGTAGAGTCACCAACTTTGACAGTATGTGTTCTGCCAGTGAGCCAATTGACTACCCATCTAGTGATGTGAGTGTTACTCCCCAGATGGGAGAGTTTCACAATGATTCCTGAGTGGGGTCTGTGTCAAAAGCCTTGGCCAGGTCATGATGGGTGATGTGCACTGTCTTACCTTCATCCAATGCTTTGGTGACTTTTTCAAAGAAGTATAATAGGTTTAATAAGCATGATCTACCTTTAGCAAAGCCAAATTGGGTTGGGTCTAGATTTTGACAGCTCCTATGTCCTTGTTGATAAGGTCTATGGTGATTTGTTCCATAGGCTTGCAGATGAAACTGGTTAGACTTATGGGTCTATCATTCCTAGGATTAGTTTATGCCTCCCCTTTGTGCAAAGGTATTAGTGTTGTTGTTTTTCACTCTGCTGGAACAAAGCCAGTTCTCAGGCTATGGTTAAAGAGGACATGAAGTGGATTTGCTACTTCCTGTTTTAGATTGCTAGTAAGCAGCCTAGGATGTTATTTGGTACCACTGAGGGTGTGTTTTTAGCCTTGGAGAAAGAAGATATGACCTGATTTCTAGAGGACTAGGCAAATGATTGGTGTCAGGTATTCTTTGCAGTATGGCTGATGTAGCCAGGCGGGGTTGTGACAAATCTGTCAGCTAGCAGGTTGGCAGTTTTCTCCAGTGCAGACTCCTAGCATTAAGCAGCAGAACTTTTAGTTTGCCTCTAGTGGATTTTGTTACATCAGAACTTTTGTTGATTTGACATTGCCTAAAAAAGCACTATGGGGGAGGCACACACCTTTGCTAGTATCCAGTAGACATAGATAGAGGACACAGGTTCAGACCATCTCTGGCAAAGCAGCATGGCTTGTCAACCATGTCATCCCAAGCTGAGAGATACCGAATCCCCCTTGGATTGACACCAGAAGATAAGCCAGCTGTTGAAGTCAATCATTTTCTTGTTTATATTGTGGTATCATCCTCAGTGATGGTAGTATGCTGCTTAGGTTAAGGATCATACCTGCATGGGACACATAATCTGAGAGTTCAATCATGTGTCTCTTCATATAATCCAGAGAGGTATGTCTCAAGTAATTCACCCCAACATGAACTATGACAGTGTCATAAGAGTATTTGTTGTTGAATAATGTGAGTGACATGGTATGATACACTTGCGTGTGTATTGGTGGTGTATTAGGACATGTGTTGTTGTAGTGGAGCAGATCAACCATTGACACAGCTCACATTCCACCATTGCAGTGACAATTGCAGTATGGCATAGGTGTGCAAGTGCCTACATACCATCATTAAATGCTTTATGACACACATCAATATAAATTCATATTGATTACATGGTCACATAAGTCTTGTCTCATACACATGTTGTTATGTTGTGATATACAGAACAATGTTTCACATATTTTGATACAATTGCAAACTTGTGGAATTCATTGTTTGTGCAGTTGTGTTGCTATAACCAAGGGTAATTGAGGGGGTCAGCAGCACTATTGCATGACTATTAGCATTTATGTCAGAAAATGTTCTGCATGAGCCACAAAAAAGAATTTATGTACCTACCATAAAGTTCCATGTTTGTTGTCCTTCATCTTGCCTTCCTTCTTGCTGGTTGGGTTTGGAGCCAATCCTTGGCTCCAACTCAGCCGAGTTACTATAGCTTGAGAGCTTTTACTAGCTCAAAGCTAACCCTTATCCCAACATGCCTAGTGGTAGCTGCCCAGATCTCGTTTGTAACAGCCCACACTAGACATAAATAGTAAAAAAGCAAATTTTACTAAGCTCTTATACCTTTAAAGTAGGAAGGAAAGAGGAAAACAATGCATGGTTAACTAACCTGGTATGTCAGCAGGAAACTCAGCCAGTATAACCAATAAAAGAACTCCTCTTGAACATCCAGGAAGGGGGAAGTGGGGGGGGGGGTGCAAGAAGGATGGTGAGATGAAGGACAACAAACATGGAATGTTAAGGTAGGTATATAACTTCTTTATGTTATGTTGTCCCATCTTGACTTCATTCATGCTGGTTGGGACCACGTCCCCAGCACCTGGTTCTTGGGTGGCTCACTGGAACAAACATTTTAGGAGTGTGGAACTAAAGGATGCCCTATTCTGGGAGACCACATCCACTTTTTATTGAGTGACAAAGGTATGATGATGTGCCCATGTTGCTGCTGCACAGATTGACTCTAAAGGCAATTTAGCTTGGAAGGCAACAGAGGTGGCTAAGGCCCTGGTTGAATGTCCTCTGGCCCTCCCTGGAAGTGTCATTTAATGCAAATCATATGAATAACTGATTGTGTCTGACAGCCATTTTGATAAGGTCACTTTTGAAACTGGAGAACCTTGTTTATTATCAGCAAAGGATACAAACAATTGGTTTGATTTTCTAAGGTCTTTGGTCCTGTGTAAATAAAAACATAATTGTCTATGAACATCCAATTGCTGGAGACGTACTCTGCCTTATTGCTGTAATTGAGGAAGAACACAGGAAGCTCAATGGACTGATTTACATTATACTCTGAACATACTTTTAGCAAGAAGGAAGGTTTGGTCCTAACACAGACTTTATCTTTGTGAAAAATTAGATATGGCGGGCGAATAGACAAAGCATGTAATTTAGAAACCCATTTAGCTGAGGTGATAGCAACCAAGAAAAGGGTTTTCCAAGACAAAAATTCCATTGGGCAAGATGCTGCTGGTTCAAAAGGTGGAGGAACCATAGAAGCTAAAACCAAGTTTAGGTCCTGGAGCAGGTTATCTTACTGGAGGCACAAAAAAAATGTGCAGAAAGTGATATTCAAACTGTAAATCCAAACAAATCACCATGTAGCCGATGTCCTCCAACCTTAAACAATGATTTATTCAAAATACACACTGGACACTATCTAAAAATAATAAAAGTTAAGCGCTTTCATCGGTAGACTTCTTCAGAACTGTTCCTATTGAAAAAAGCATCCTCTTTTGTACACACACAATTACATTCAATAAAATCAATTATTCTATTAAAATAACAATCACCTCTTAAAGAGGAAAGTTAGATACGACAAGTATGTCATAATAACCCCTAAAGGGTAGATATTTACAAAAAAATGTGTATCTGTAAAAAGTGATGAGTGTGTAAGCAGCAAAAGAGTTGTACCTCATAAGAATGCTCTGCACAACTTATGGAACATGATGTTAGAACCCAAGTCTCCTACATGAAAATTTGAGATGGCAGCTAGTTGGACCCTAATAGTAGCTGCAGCTGCCCCTCTTTTGAAGGTTTCGGCCAGAAAATCAAGAATGTTGTGAACAGGTGCAGTGAAGGGATCGATATCATTACTTTTTGCCCAATAACAGAACCTCTTCCATTTGCTTGTGTAAATCCTCTTGGTAGTGGGCTTGTGAGAGGACATTAGGATGTGTTGTACAGCCGGGGAAACGTTTGGGAGCCTGGTTAAGACTGGAAGTGGAGGAATCAAGCAGTCAGTTTGAGAGCTTGGAGGGAAGGATGAAGCCCACCTGACTGATGCATCACAAGGTCCGGAACTGGGTCCAGTAACCAAGGCTCCAGTTGAAGATGATGGCAAAAAAATGGGAATCATATCTGATGAGGCCAGTAAGGAGCAATGAGGATGAGTTTGCAACCTAGTGACTTTGCTTTCTGAAGTACCTTTGGAATTAGAGGGAAAGGTGGAAAAGCATAGAGTAGTCCTGGAGGCCAATCGTGAACAAGTGTATCCCTGGTTGACTGTCCCAGAGGGGAGACTATGGCAAAGTAGCTGCTGTATTTGTTGTTGAGGTGAGTGGCAAAAAGATCGCAGCATGGCTGGCCCCATTTGCGAAAAATCAAGTTTGCAACTTCTTGCTTCAGGGACCACTCATGAGGCATGAGGATAGCCCTATTGAGCCTATCCACTATCACGTTGGATTTCCTGGGAATGTGTGTCGCAATCAGAAAACATTGGGAAGATATCATCCATTGCCATAATCGAAGCGCCTCCCGACACAAGGGGTAAGATCTGGTCCCGCCCTGTTTGTTGATGTACCAAATCACTGACATATTGTCTGTCTGAACCGCAATGGTCCTGGTAGGTAGAGAGTCTTGAAGTGCTTGCAATGCCAGAAGCACCACTTTCATCTCTAGAACACTGATGTGCAAATGGTACTAATGAGGTTGCCACATTCCTTGGATAGTCTGTCCCAGATAATGCCACCCACCCTATCTGGGAGGCTTCCATGGTCACTATGGCTACTGTATGGGGGTCTAGAAAGTGTCTGCCCAGAGTCACCTGGGGAGAGACTAGCCACCATACTAAGTCCTTCTTGCAAGTTTCCATGATCAAGATCATGTGTGACATTGGTAAATCCTGGAAAGACCACTGAGCGAAAAGAAGTTACTGCAGAATCTGCATGTGGAAGTGTGCCAAAGGAACTAGTGTAATTGCTGCGGCCATTGAGCCCAGGACTTGTAACACTTCTCTTACCTGAACTCTCATCTTCTTCATGAGAAACAAAACTTGCTGATGAATGGTTGACAGCCTGTCTTGAGGCAGCTTACTATCATGCATCTTGTATCTAAGTCTGCCCCTATAAAGGTAATAGACTGACAAGGCAACAAGGCAGATTTTTCATAGTTTATGGTGATGCCTAGCTGGGAACAAGTTTGGATTGTGTAGTCCCATGCTTTGATCAGTTGATGCTTGTTGGTAGCAGTGAGGAGCCAGTCGTCTAGATATGGAAACACCTGGAATCCTAGATACCTCAGGTGAGCCGTGACCACTGCTATACACTTGGTTAACACCCTGGAGGCTGTGGTGAGACCAAAGGGCAGGACTCTGAACATATAATAACTGTCTCTCAGCTGGAAGTGTAGGAATCTCCTGGATTGCCTGTTAATTTTTATGTGGTAGTACGCATCCTGGAGATCTATGGAGCACATCCAATTGTCCTGACCCAAGAAGGGAAGAATGGACTGCAGTGTTACCATCTGGAACTTCGTCTTTTTTTACTGATTTGTTTAGCTTGCTGAGATTCAAAATGGGTCTCCAGTCCCCTGTCTTTTTTGGAACTAAAAAGAACTTTGAGTAAGTTCCGGATTCATTTTGGTCGGCGACTTCTGGGATGGATCTTTTTTCTAGCAAGCTTTGTACCACTAGGATTGCGTGATCCTGAAGACTGGATGGAACATCTGGGCTAGAACATTTTTCTTTTGAGGGGGGTAACTGGGAAAAAGGAAATTTGTAACCCCTGGATATTATTGACAGTACCCATGTTTCTCTCGTAATAGTCTGCCAGGCTGCTGGGTACAGTGATAGTCTGCCCCGACTGTCTCCAGAGGTGGACAGTCGGGCCTCCCTTCAGGAGTGTTGGAAGGTCCTAGCAGAGAATGTATCTCTGTTGCCCTGCTGTTGTGGTCCCCCTCTGCCTCAAGGGTGGTGTCTTCTGTTGTTGTTTCCCCCTCTGCCCCTGGGGGAAAAATCTCCATGTGTGTCAGGAGAAGCTCCCTGGGATTTTTGGAACCACATCTTTCCACTCTTCTGACCTTTAGGATAGGGCCTAGATGGGGTGGAAAGACAAACTCCTATGGCAGAGAGTCTTGCCATCCTGTTCACACCTGGTGAGAGTCTCTTTTACCTGAGGTCCAAACAAGGACGAGCCATCGAAGAGGGTATTGGTAAATGAAGACTTGAAAGGTTCCACAAACTGACAAAGGCACATCCAGGAGTGTCTCTGCAAAGCTACTCCAGTACCTGCTGCCCTACTCGCTCCATCTGCTACATAAGAAATGAGCCTCATGGAGGAGTTAACTACTGAAGTCAAGGTAGCAAGCTGGGAAGCCACCCTGTTCGCAACTCCCTCAGCTGTAGGATATTGCACGGTATCTCCTAGCTGCTTCAGGAGATTCCTCTGACGTCGTGTGAAGTGTGACAAGTAATTCAGTGACCTGAGAGTAAAGGTCACTGAAGATAACATATGCCTGCCATACCTGTCCATTGTATGAGACTCCTTATTTGGCGGATGGACAGATGAATTTTCCAAAAGTTCCTTCTTAGTGGCTGCTGCCACCACCATAGCATCAACAGGGACCCCTTTGGAAAGGAAGGATTTACCCTCAGGAGCAGTAATAAATTTATTTGGTCTCCTCAGAACTGGTTCCATGTTCTCTCGAGCAATTCACACCTTTCGACTTACTACAGACAAAAGTGGGTCAAAAGGCGGAGACACCCAAGAGGTGGAGGGTTGGGAAGCAAATGCATCCAGGTAGATAGACTCATTCTCAGTAGGGGCTAGGGACTTCCAGCCACCTCTCTGTCTAAGGATTTCCAAGATGTCTGATAAGGAGACATCCTCAGAGCTGGACTGTGGGGACCCTACCAATTCATACAAGTCTATGTCTGAAGTGATGGACCCAGGGGAGTCCAGATGCTTCCCCTTACATCTTTTCTTCCTAGGGATCTCCTCCAAATGTTTGGGGGAGGTTTTGGAAGAAGTGGGGTCACCCATTGGGGCATCCTGGGGCACAGGTTCCCTATGCTTGGAGGCAAGAGGAAGGTCAAAGGCAGGCACAGGCACTGAGGGAGAGGGAGCCAGTGGAGCTGAGGGTGGAGCAGTCTCAGGAGACAGCACACTCCTCATCACCTGGAAGGTGCCACAGTCCCAAGTCAAAGGATCCTCCAGCTCTGAAGAGCCTGGAGATCTCCTGTGAATTGAGAGCGATGGCTCAGAGGCTGATGTAGCAGTTGAGCTCACCTGCACCGAAGCTCTGAGAGGGAGAGCAGGGTCGGACAAGGGTCCAACGCCACATCCCCCGGAGCCGGTGAGAGATCTTCATCATACAGATCACTCGATGGACTGAGACTTCGAGGAGATCGGAGCGGGTGTTGGAACCAATAAAGGAGAAGTAACCAGAGCTGATGGTTCCACCACCATGACCTGCATGCACTCCGGCTCCAAGCTCAAGAGACTCAGAGGAGGAACCGATGGAGAAGCTGGATGGGCTGAAGGAGCCAATTGCTTATGGGGTGGGCTCGATAGTAATTTAGCAAGTGCCTGTGACTTGAGGAGCCTATTGACCACTCTCTCTATGTCATGATCCAAAAGCCCTGAGGACCGAGAGGAATGCAAAGAAGACCAGTGACTGTCCACTCCAGATTGCAGCAAAGGAGATTGTGGAGCAGAGCATACCGGTTCCAAAGAAGGAGACCTTGTTCTCTTATGGGTCCGGACTGGCTCCGAGGACACAGATGGAGCCACCAGAGACTTAGCTTTGTTGGAGCCAACACTGGGAACTGACAGAGCCAAAGGATTTCAGTGGGTTTTGTCTGTTCTGAACTCAGAACCGATGGCTTAGTGGGTTTTTCAGGTACTTTAGCTGGCTGAGGACCCTGAGACGAAGAATCTTGAGGGTTCTTCAGAAGGCCACACAAAAGTAACTTATTTTTTCTCTCCTACAGGACTATGGAACTGAAAGCATGACAGATTGAGCATGAGTCCTGCAGGTGAACAGCCTCTAAACAGTAAACACAACTCATGTGCCCGTCCGTAAGGGACATTTTCTGGCAATACGAGTCGCATTTTTTGAACCCAGAGGATTTCAACTCTTTGGACATATTTGACAGAACAAAATTACCACAGCACTAGAAAGCAAAGCTGTAATATATAACAGCACATAACAGCTAAAACTACTAAAAGGCTGTAATGGCTAGCCCAAACAACAAGAAAGGGAAAACTCTCTAGTTTTTTATGTTAAAGGGAAGAGAAGAAGAAAGGGGGAGAGCCTCTAACTTAAACGGCGACTCCCCCAAAGGGAGAGCCTCTAACTTAAATAGGTATCCCAGAAAGGGTGGGAAAAAAGAAGAAGAACCCTTTAATTTAAATGAGCTCAAAGGGGAAGGCAAGGCCTGAGGAGAAAACGATGGCCAAAACCACTCACAACAAGTAGAAAATGGGTTGTTAGATGAACAGGGGATAATATACACTCTAACGATGTTAATTAAATAACAAAACCCTGTGAAGGATAACAATATAAATGAAAAAAGCACTAAGAACTTAGCCTGAGCCAGTAGTCGCAATCTTGATGCTGCAAGTGGCAAATGAGATCTGGGTAGCTACCGCTAGGCATGTTGGGAGAGGCATTAGCCTCAAGCCAGTAAAAGCTTGCGAGCTATAGTAAATTGGCTGAGTCTGAACCCAACCAGCAAGAATGAAGGTGAGATGGGACAACATAACATCAACTGATCTGTAATGTCTTCTAATATGGCATCAGGCTGCTCAAACACAGCATGCCATGGAAAACATATAGGCACATGTTGTACAATTGATTTAACTACATGACATTGTTATAGTTGTATGACTGTGTGCATAGTACCAGTATATTGAATACAATGAATAACCATGGTTGTAGTTGTAAGTCTTTTCTTAAAGTCATTTATTCAAATACATTTGAAATGTTAAGTGGAATACACAACTAAGCACAGATGTGCATGTAGATGCCACCAGACATACCCAACTGGAGGAGATAGACAACCCGTTTGCTGACAGTTTGTCTCAGATGTCATCACCCTGTCACCACTGTCCATCAGCCAAAGTGTACATGCAAACCTTAGTCAGTTTCTATGCTAAAGAGGGCAACACATCTGTGCACTTTGTATGGCCAGTAACTCAGAATCAATGGGCCATGACCACATCACAGATTGAAATGGACCTACCAGACACACTTGATCCATACTTCAACACAGCCTCCAGACAGAATATATTCCAGTAGAAGGGTGTACATCCACATGCATCCATCTGATGGGGGTGAGGACATTGCCTGATGCAGGCATGTGTTGACACATCCTGACTCTCCTCATCTGTGAGGTAGACCAACATGTCATCATGGACCTTTTTTAAATGGACACTAGTAATATCCCAGCTGTGTGTGAAAAACATTTGTGATTTTTTTCTAGCTACATCCATGTCTGTTACATCTGTTAAATGTCTGCAAGAAGGTCAACAAGGGCATGCATGATGACAACACTATTATCCTGCAGAACTTGACAAGGCCAAGACATTTGACACAAATCCACAATGAGTTATTAGTGTGACACTGTCACAAGTGGCCATAAACACCTGTATCACCAAGTGGGTAGACCACTGTATCACATATGTAACATATAAATATGTTGAAGTGTATGAAGTGACCTATATCTAGAGTCCAGTGATCAGGTACGTACCTCAGGACTGTGTGCTAGGCCCTTTCCTGTTAATTATTTAAATCACAGATGTCTAGAATGAGATAAGCATTCTTTGTCCAAACAGCTTTCTGGAAGACTGTGGACTATCATTGAACCTAAGAGTGATGTTAGTATAATACAGACAGTAAAAATTCAAAATCCAGCTCAAAAGAAACAGTCACCACCAGTAACAGAATGTGGATTTATTTAGCACTTTTGTCAACATTTATACTGAATGACTTCTTCAGAATACAAAATCACTTTGGCACACATCATATAAATACAAAAGTACAAAAACCACATGACATACTCAACCAATAAATATGTCAAAAATAAATGGAATAATTAAGTAATAATTAAGAAATAATTAAGAACAAAACCATTCCCCTAATCAACCTAATAACTTTAAAACAAAAAAGTAAATCAATATTAAAGGCTTTTTACCATGTGACATAAAACCTATGTGTTGAAAAAAATTGAAATTCAATCATATATTGTAAGACCGAAGGCTTAATTGACTGCCTATACTAATAGAATCATTCAGACCTGGGGGGACTGATGCATTAAGCCTTATCTGCCAACAGCGTTCCTTGAACTCTAATACGTCCTCTCATGGTCCAGCTCTCATTTCTATTTTTACCCCTTCCAGTACTACAAATTTAAATTCATGTGTAGGATGTTTTTGTATGTGCTTAAATAAAGCATTGTTCATGTTAAAGTTTCTAACATCTCAAACATGGTCATAGACTCTCCCTTTTAACTTTCTCTTAGTCTTCCCTATGTAAAATCCTTTGCACATTGTGCACAGGGCAGCATATACCACCCCTTTAAAGTTACACGAAAATCTGCCATTGGGTTTAATGCTCAAATTATTAATCATAACTTTATCTGTGTTGAACACATACTTACACTGAGTGCAACTCCCACACTTTCTTGTACCACACAAGATATTGTCCTCTTCACATTTCTCATTCCTGTCCATCGAGTTTTTGATGGTTGTTCCATTTTGAAAACTATATTGAGTTTTAATACTAGTTTTCCAGGACATTTTCTTGTCCTTGTAAGATATACCAGTTTTTGTTTAGAATATCAAAAATTTTAGCATAATTAGTGGTAAATCTCGTAATAAAGGAACACTGAAGATCACTAGATAATACAGACAGTATCAACACACACAATGGATTGCTGCCACAGAGATGAAGACACATGAGATGAAAAAAAATCATAGGGGATTTATTACATTATAAAAGCAAACGTGCAACCTAATGATAATGTAGACAGCACACTCCTATGAGCAGACCAAGTTTTATATGATCGGTGTACTCAGGCAGATAGTTATATGGAACGTTCATCACCATGTGCTCACAGTGGTGATTACTCCCTTGTATGTAACACAGCTTCTGAGTATGTGCAGGACATCCACATCAAAGGCCATTATACTTCCATAGTTCATAGCCTTCACCACACCAGTAACTGAGTACAATGCACCCTTTATCATGAACCTCCATACACATCTTCCAGGAATGTGTTAATCAAGTGTACCACATTTGTCACAGGGAGCTCCCACACATCTTATTGGCCATACCTATTATTTTTGTTGCATAAACATTAGTGTTTGATGGTGCAGAATCCCCATCAAGGTGTTATTACAGATGCATGTGTGATACTTGTTCCTGTGATGTACATGGTACATTCATAGCTAATTGACAACATTGATGGCATGGGTTACAGTCATTACATTGTGGATTGTGCCATATATATATGCCATGCACACCTGTCAACTAGCCAGGATTGAGCATAATCTCACAAACGGGTATAGCTGTCTCCCTCCTAACATCTCCAGCAGATGTTAATGTTTCAGGATTGCGTGCTTGATTCCCCTCATAGTTTGCTGACTACCCATAATAGTTTTACAATTGTGTTCATGCAGAACCATATATAATCACTCACAATCACATATGTTATGTCAGAGACATTGGACTACTGGTGGTATTTTTCTGATATTGTCCATGATTGTGATTGTTTCTGTCTACTGTCGTCCATGTGCCTGTTACTATGTGTCCCACTTGATATTGCAGTCATATTCAGGCAACTCATTTTGCACAGCTTCACAATATGCACCTAACTCCTATTGTCTATACCATCCCTGATATACATTCTCTCCATTGTTCATGTCATAATGCTTATATCACAGAGAATCTTCTCCATTATTATGTCACATTGTGTGACAGTCAAATAATATATACAGTAAACTCTCAGTTAACTGGAACTCAAGCAACCAGAACTCTCAAGCAAGCAGAAAAAAAAAATCAAAGAAATGCAGTACAATTTTCATGTGCTGCACTTTCTGTTCTCCCCGCATAAACACACACTGCATTTTTAGAGTTTTAGAGTTTTAAAAAGGAGGATAGGAATACATTCCCTCTCTCCCTAACCTAACAAGTCAAACCAAACAAATAGTATAGGGTGCAGTATTAGTCAGCCCTATTTTTAATAGTAACTCTCAAACAACCAGAAACTACAGTTATCTGGCATCTACCAATCCCCATGGGTGCTGGTTAACCGAGAGTTTACTGTATTCACTATGCAGTCCGTACTGTATCATATTGATATGTGAGTAATGTTTATGCTACAAATGTCTTCAGTGACTTGCCCTCATCCATTGTACATTACCATGTTTTACCTGTCCTCTTTCCCTGTGTTCATTCCTCCAACTCATCTGTGTGCCCCTATTCAACAGACACACTTCCCTTGTTTATTTATAATGCAGTCTAGGTACCTTATGGATTATTTACATAACTTTTGTTTGGTATGCCTGAAACAGGTTTTCACAATATTCTGCACTGTATACACTTTCATATAATGTGTTGGAACTACATACATTGCTTTATTACTAACCCTGGTAATCACTGTGGCATTCAGCACAAACATGTAGACCTAGTTTGCCCGTAGTAAACAGCTTTGCATATCTGCTGCTTGTCTGTGTTGCTTTACATGGTTTCCTGGCCAGCAACACTGTTGCTGGTCACAAAACTGGGCTTGCTTACATTTAAATGCAATGTGTGCCATGCATATGCAATTAGTTTTACTGCTCATCATGCAAACATGTAAACTCCATGCAGGCTTCATGCTAAGGCTACACCGAGTTTATTGAACCCCCAGGAATGTCTTTGGTGACAAGGGTGGCATTACATGCTTAGGGCTGGAGTACAAAGCAGAACATTTTGATTACTTCAAGAAGCAGTTGAAATGTCATGATTTTACTTGCCAGGTAATAAAAGATGAACATGATAAGAACTTATTGTAGAATCATTAGTTATTATAAGATAGTATCAGTAGTTATCACTGAGTCATCATTATTTTGTTCTATAAAGTAAATATTTGTAAATACACCTTAAGGTAGGTTTGGCTTATTCTGCATTATAATGCATTGCATTTTTGCTTTTAGATTGTGCCATCTTGTCTCCTGAAAGGTATGCAGGTACAACATCTTTCCATGGCAAACTTATGGGTAATAAAAATGTTAGATTTAATGAGACTCTGAACCATCAAATTCTCACTGATAGTCTGGTAATATGTATTAGGGTGTACATTTTTTATCACACCAACACTGACTTCTATTACTTTTCTCAAGCTATTCAACTATTTAACTTGAACAAACTGCTTTGATCATGAAGTATATAATGATTTCAGTAATGTTAGTTGTAAAGCATCTGATAATCTGATTTACTTTGCATTCCTTTAAAAATACTGCAAGACAAAATCTGCAGTGTCCCTTTAAGTTTCAGTAAGCCAAGTGTCACACACATAGTCCAAAAGAACAAACACTGTAAGAAACATTCCAAGTGTTCTCATTGGAATAACTATACAAAAATACTCTCCAGATATGGGACAATAGAAACCTAGTATTGGTGTTAACTGTTATTAAACTTAAACTTCAAACTTAAACTTAAAAAATAATAAAATACAAAGCTGTCTACTCAAATCTCTTAAACTTAGTAAATCAAGTAAAAAAATCCAAACCAGGATACATTGAATTCACATTTCCTTTATTAGTAAGGTCTGACAACACTGGATTTTTTTATTGATTTATTAAGTTTAAGAGATTTATTTCCGTCGACAGCTTCACATTTTATTATTTTTTAAGTTTAAGTGTTAAGTTTTAGGTTTAACTTTAATAAAGTTAATACCAGTACTAGGTTCCTATTGTTTCAAACCTGCAGAGTATTTTTGCATAATTATTCCACTGAGAGCACCTGGTGGAAGTTTCTTACAGTGTTTGCATTTAGAAATACTACCTACACAAAACCTTTTTTTCCTTCCCATCACAAGTGACTTATTTCTTAAACAGGACTGTAGCCTATAATTTGAATGTCTGATAAAGAATAATGATTTATGTAAAGATTGTAAATAACTGTTATTTACTACCTTCTTTAAATGATTGTAATTCTCTGTATATGCAGTGCATTCTGGTGGTTGTGAGATCAGCACTCTGCCCTGTCAGCTAAAGTATAAATTAAAAATAATACTGATTTCAATGGGAACCACAGTGACTCAATGCTACAACAAAGGGACTGTAAGTGCACAGATTCACCAACTGTCTAGGCCGTCTGTAATAGCAGCTGTAGAACAATGAGTCTAATAAACCCCAGCTGGTTTACTATCAAAATGTCAACAACATTTCAACGAGTGATTATTGACTTGAAATAAAATGTCATAAAATGAGAACCTCGAATGGTCACATTTACGACACTTTCAAAATGCTGACTGTTCGATGTAGACACTGTTGACATTTCTATAATGTACCTTGACTTCCTGTGACTGTCTACACATGTTTTGCAGGGGAGCAAACCCCCTTGCACCCTCCCATGTGTATTAAAACTCCGAGATCATACTACAGTGACGAAAAGGGCAAAGTTCCCCACTGTAGTGCGATCTCCAATCAAAATGTCAGTCTCACAGCAGCAAATGCACACTAGCATTCTCTGTTGCAGGTTCGACATATTTCGAATCGTCATTATGATAACTTTGAAAACTGCTTTTTGGCAATCAGAGTTGGCATAACAGCATTTGAGATTTTGATTGCAAACCTCCTCAGTCATATGATGGTCTAAAAATCAGACAGCCTTGCTGTAAGGGAAGAATTGGCCATGTTAAGACTTTCCTCCTATAGTAAGCCTTTCTGAATGCAGCAATTGTTATGGGATATTATGTGGTAATAAAAATATGTTGCCTATTGCTTAATTTATGAAATATATTTATTTTGAAAACATTGTTTTGTTTTAGGTCTGCTAACTTTCTATGAGTGATTGTAACAGTACTGCAGACCCTCGATAATCCCTGTAGTACAGTGATTTCAGTAGCACAAATTATTCAAATACACAGTCTATAAAACTATTACTTAAAATAACTTTAACATCAGTATGTAATCTGCTGTTTTCTGGCTTTAAAATTTGAAACACATTAAATTTTTAATATGTAGTGGCATCCTAAGGTTAATAATTTAATTCCATTTAGTAATTTTCTTTTTATGGAAAACAGAGACTATGTGTTGTAACATTGTGTTCAGCTAAGTCAGATTTTGTTGGCAGTTTTATGATGGCAATGTATTGAAAGAATTCTTATAACTTGCAAAATGAGCATGCTTAGAAAAATTATTATTATTATTTTTCTGATAGTACAATGTTCACTTACTAACCCTTGGAATCATGGTCAAGGAGAATGGCAGTCTGGATTGTTAAACCAATTAATTTATGTCTACCACATTGTGTTAGACTTCATAGAGTTATACTAGGCTAACTGCCCTTGTTGGCCCTTTTTCAGCCTAGCCAATTACCTCATGTGAGAATCAATAGCCCCTACACTTTGAATGATCCCAAGGACAGTGATAAGTACTTTTTTTGTTGCTGTAACTGCCAAGTACAACATCCTATCTTTTGGCAGCTATTGTCCTGACATAGTTTGTCTGAGGTGCTGGTACACAAACTGACTGGAGAATGGTGTTGTATGACGTATGCTACTGATATAAAATGATATGGAAACAGGAAGCTTGTTATTTTTTTTTCTTTAATCATCAAAGTTAATATTGTCAATAGCACTTTGAAATTATCTGTTTACAACAGGCAAGTACTAGGTTAGCTGCTCTAACTGAACTTTTTAAGCCTAACTAATTTCCATTCAATCATGAGAATCAAACTCTGTACTTTGTGTCTTTGAGGTAAGCACCGTAACCATAATGCTAGTCACTAAACCCCTCAAATCTTGTATATTCTCTTCTATCTGTGTGGTAAACACCATAGCCATTAAACCAGCCCCCTAGCCCCCTACCTATATCTATCTATCTATCTATCTATCTATCTATCTATCTATCTATCTATCTATCTATCTATCTATCTATCTGTCTGTCTGTCTATCTATCTATCTACCTATCTATCTATCTGTCTATCTACCTATCTTTCTATCTGTCTATCTATCTATCTACCTTGATTTATCTGACTGCCTGTCTGTTCATTGCCTCGTTTTTCCCCAGACAATATCCATGTAATGCATAATGAACCCTATGATAATTGTCTGTCTGTTTCCCCATATTTCATGCTGTCTGCTTCTCTTCCAAGATAAGTGTCCATGTCAACAGCAGAAATACTGTGAAAATACATACTCACTTTCTGCATGTCTTCAAGTTAGGTGGTGTTGTGAACAATAAGTTAGAATAGGTGTATTCAGTATTAACTGGGAGAATTCCACCAAAGTTAATGTCTCCATCCTTATAAAACCCATCAAGGACTGGGCTTCGTAAAAAGCAACCTCGTTTTTTTTCTTGGATTGTAAAGAATGCGAGATTCATGATCCAAAACATTATATTCCATCCAATTTTAAAGTCCATTCTGTTCTTCTTCCCAAAATTCAGTCTCCTAAACTTTAAATAAATAAGACAACATTGATTTCCAGAATAAGCTATATCTATCTTAACATGTATTAGTGAAGAAAATAAATAAAAAAAAAAATATTCATTAGCCACTTTTTGTTGTTTATTCATCATAAACTAAATACACTTCCCATTCACCATAGTGTTACTAATTAATAGTGTAATGGAAAGACAGTAACTTTTTTTTATGTAATCCATTAAAGGGCATTCAGAACATTATTATGAATGACACAATCGGCTCCTATGAATAGATGAAATATATATATACAGAAAAAATTATAGAGAAAGCCCTAGAAATGAAATAGAAATTTAAGGATCAAGAGATAAGTTAAGAGTACAGAGAAGGACTTAAGTCTTATGGATAAAAAATCAGTTGAAGTGAAAAATGTATCTGCTTATTACAATGATATGATAAGAGCTGCTAAAGTCTATTACAGTGATCCAAGAAGGTAATATGCATGAGGTAGGATATTCTAATCCACGGGTCTATATTAAATCATCAAATGCTTAGAAAAGCGAACGATGATTTATCGACCCCATGTAAGCGAAAGCTTACAAACTCGAAATCTTAGAACAGCAATTTTTTTCCAAGCAAAAAAAATTCCTGTTCCAAAAAAAAAAAAAGGAGATAATGTATATTGAGAACTAAGTAAACAGCATTCTTGGAACTAAACTGCTGCCCTTAGAGATATCTAAAAGAGTACAAGATGTGAAACAAAGAACTGTGGTAGCAACAAAATGAGGGATATGTTATATGATTCACACACTGGCTCTTCTTAACAATGAAAGCATCATCAAATGTTGAAGCTAAATTATGAAAATGGTGATCAAGCCACTTGGTGAAGTTCCTGCATTCATACAAGATAAGTGAGTGTCTACTGCATGAATACAAGGCAATGACTACAATACAGTTTCATGGCCATGTAATCAAGTATCCACCTAATTTTTCTGTGAACTTACATTGATGGTGGTAGACTTTTATTTTGATTAAAAAAGAAATACGGAGACATGTGAGACAATGATAATAGCACTCTTAGCTATTCTCACAGAGGCATAGAAAGGCCTGAAGTGTTTCTCCACTGTCCCCCACAGAGGCAGTTTCTAAAACTGCTGGAATGTATGTCAGGATACCATATATAAACAGGTGATAGACTAGTGCATCCCCTAATAGTTTGGTATATTGAAAGACAAAGTATAGCCAATCTGATATAATCTACATCTAAGCCAGCTGCAATAATAGATGGGATGACCAGTGTAGTCAGAAAAAACAGAGAGAGACAGAGAGAGTGAGACAGCAGAAATTATGAAAATATGCCAAGAACAAGGGAGAATAGAACCAATGACTCAAAGGCAAGTCTATAATAAGACTAGGAATGCCCTTCATCATGAAATATTACAGTGGCTGGTTGGAATAATAATAAAAGTAGAAGTAGCAAGACAAATACAAGTGAGCCAGACATATGGGTGCTGCAACAGTAGAGGTGGCAGACAAAGATTAATCCTTCCGGTATACCAAAGGACTCTATGTGCTGGTCTGATAGGACTTGGCCACACTACTAGGACCTACAGTCATTGAAAGGGTAACAGCAGGAGAACTGAGTAGGATAGAGGGATGGACAGAGTGTGATAAATGGTGAGGACAGGATAGTACAAACAAGTAGAGGGGATATATAAGTAGCAGACAAAATAATGCAATAAGCTGAAAGAAACTAAAAAGAAAATGATGAAGGATGGCAGTGACAATAGTAATATAGAATCTGAGACAAATTAAGGATAATGGAAATGAAAATAAATGGTGTATGTCTTAAGACTTTTGTATCTGAAACAAGAGTTGCAAACACCATAACTGGATGAAGTGAAAACTTAGACAATGAAAAAACAATGATAAAGAAACTGAAGAAACTGAGATGAGACAATCAGGAAGAAGAGATGGAGTGCCTCAATAATTAGGAAATCAAGTTAGAGGAGTGTAGTAAAGGGGACAATCTAATTTAAGAAGAAGGTGACGTGAGAAGTGTATAGTGAATAAGGGCACTGGGGAAAGAATATTGCTGGGAGAGATGAGTCAGGAAAGTATATGTTGGAAGTCAGGAAAAAGATAGTATTTAAGAAAAACTGTGATGAATGCCATCAAGACACAGATAAGACAGTGGGAAATATACAGGAGACAAGAAAAAGGAACAAAAAACAGGAGTGAGTGGACAGAAGAGTGATATACATCTAGGACATCACAGGGCTCTGCGCAATAGGAGAATGGTTGAACGGAAGTGCATAAAAGGGAGACAGAAACAAAACGTGCATAAAGAAAAGGATAAGGGAGGGGAATAGTGCATATATTGTTAGTGAAAATAGTGTTATGGGGCAGAGCCTGGATGGTTAAGTGAAAGCAGCACTCCCTCAGAGCTCAGCAGTAATTCTAAAAATACTCAGGAAAAATATATATAAAAATATATTTCTTCTCAGACTTCTTCATAAAGTCTTTGTCTACTCTATTACTGAATTTTGTGCAGTTGCTTCAAAATTGTCTTCTCAAAATACTTAGGAGACTTGTCAGCTTATAGTAGAGATGAGCAACTCAAAGCATTCTTATATAGACTCTTCATTAAAGAAGAACATACAGCAGATAACCGCCACAGTCCAGGAACTAACTTTGAAAATAAATGGGCCTCAGGGTAACTTAGATAATTTGAAGGAAAACACCTTAAAACAAACAGGCATCAAGGAAATGATGCAGCAACTTCAAACTAAAATTACTGATGTGGAAACTGCTTTAAATGATGTGGAAGGAAGACTAAAGAAAGGACAGATACAAACTGAAGACCCGCTCAAACAAAATACATGGCTACTAAACAAGTTAGATGACTTTGAAAACAGAGAAAGAAGATGTAACATAAGAATATTTGACTTACCTGAAAAAGCAGAGTGAGAAGACACAATAACTTTTTTTAACTGCTCGAGTACCTGGATTGCTAAATGTACAGAAAAGACTTTCATATGGTATAGAAAGATCACAGTTAAAAAAGATATCATATCTTCTTCCTTAAGGTACTGCTGCTCAATGCTAGAGACTAAACAATAAACTGCACTCCCTGGAAGCACTCCTCACTTTGGTAAATGATGATGTCTGTGCAGTCACTGGGACATGATTTAAAGGTGTGGAAAGCACCCTGGCCATGCAGGGCTACAATGCCTAACATACATTCAGATCACAAACTGACCATGAAAAAATCAAAGGAGGAGGCGTACCCATGTTCATTAAGGACAGGTACACTTTGAGACTGGTCAAACAATACAGCTCTCTTGAGCTACTCCATGTCCAAATAACTATAGGTAAAGACCCCTACCATATCATAGCTAGCTATAGGTCTCCCACCATGAAACAGGAAAAGCATACCGCATACCTGAATTTACTGGAGTCACTTGCCATACAGCCCAACACCTTACTCATGGTTATTTTAATTATGGGAAATATACACCACCACAAACATGCTGTCTCAGTGGTTCTTGGACTTTGTCAGTGCAAATGTTCTGGAATAACTAGTCAGCACACCCACAAGAGGCTCAAATGTCCTGGACATAGTACTTACTAATATGGAAGAACTTTGAACTCTACTCCTGTGTGATGTCCTCCCTGGTAGGATCGGATCATAAATCAGTCTTGTTTAATGTAATTCTAATACCAGATACCCCATCAAGGTAAAAAATGTTTAAGAATTTTTCAGAGGGCAACTACATCCTACTAAGTGATGGTATAAGAAGTTTCAAAGCCCCCTCTAATGCAGACAACATAGACTCCTATGCAGAGGTGTACACCAATGCCTTGTATAACCACTTAAGCAGTTGTATATAATCGACTGTACCTGACCAGATTAAAACCAGGTCTTTCTGAAAAACAAGCCACTCTGGTGGGCCCCCTATTAAAAGGCAATAGACAGCTATGAGCTGAACTGGTTGAATATGGCATCACCCATACTCAACTGGAGGTAATAGCCAACCTGATAGCTGACGGATCTGGAGCAAACTTCACCCCCTATCCCCTTCCGTTATCCCCTAAAGTATATCTGTCACTATTCCTTAGACTATTATCTCAAGAAAGCAGGTCATCTCAGTACTCTGCAAGGCAAAAAAAAACACAGGATCAATGGGAACAGACAATATTCCATGTTGCCTTTTAATCAACTTAAAACATGACCTAGCAGACCCACATGGAACCCTGTTAAACCACAATCTGCAAACTGGCTATGTTCCAGCAGAATGGAGGACAGCAACAGTAATCACTCTGCACAAAGGGGGACCATCAACTGACCCTGGGAATTATAGGTCCGTAAGCTTGACTAGCCTCATCTGCAAGGCCATGGAAAGAATCATCATGGACATTATTAACAAGGAAATAGGTAATCTCCAAACTCTGAACTCAACCAAGTTCTCATTCATTAAAGGTAGATCATGACTGTTAAACATGGTTGACTTCTTTGAAACAGTCACCAAGTCCCTGTACAAGGAAAAGATAGTGCATACCCCCTTTCTTGACCTAGTCAAGGCATTTGACACAATCCTCCACTCAGGTATTATAGATAAAATCTCTCAAATTGGCAATTAACCCCTACTTTACCAGATGAGCAGCCAAATGGATCACGGCAGGACACATACAGTGAAAGTGGGTGACTTCACCTCTAGCAAAAGACCAGTCACCAGTGGTGTACCACAGAGTTTTGTGCTGCTTCCCTTACTGTGTGGAATTTATTTCTCAGAAGTTCAGGCAAACTTGGATGGCCTGTGGGTAACCAAGATCACTGATGATTACAGTTTGGGAGCAATCATTGAGTCTACCAACAATGTTAATAAACTGATTTATGGTTAATGAAGACAAATAATTGCTGCCAAAGCCATGGATTAAAGCTAAATGCAAAAAATACATTATTATTCCCTTTGGGAGAGTTGACATCCCTGCTAATTACATTATAGACAGTATCCCCTAAGTGTGGATCCAGTTGTACGTTATCTGGGTACTCAGGTTGATAGCAACCTGAACAATGACCACTACATATCCACAGTAGAAAGGAAATCCTTCTATGTAATACATCTTACAAACATCAAGATCTAAGAATGTTATGATTCCATTATACTTGGCCTTCATCGTACCAATAATTGAGTACAATGCTCGCTTTTTCATATACCTCATCAGCCACCTGCAACAGTTGGGGAGAATACAGAGGATTCTCACCTAGAATTTACAGGACACACAAAACAAGCCTTATGTGGAAAGACTGAAAGCTTTTTCACTGTATTCTGACTCCTACAGGTTGCTAAGGGGTGACTGTGCCTGGCTTACAGGGCAGTCTCTGGCCCGGTCCTGATAGAAATGCCACACATTCGTAAATCAAACTGCAGCAGGGTGACTTGCTCCAGGGAATCTTAACCTAGCCTCTGACATGAACAAGTCATGCTGAAGAGATAGATACATCTCCAAGAGACTGCCACTTCTCTGGAACAAGCTTCCAATTCATGTGAAACAGAGCAGCTAAATGACTCTCTTCAATGCAACCAAGATCAATGGATAGGTGACTGCAAATTCACTCCTGGGGTGATACCCATGTCTATCCTGGACAGAGGAAGTCCTTATTAACTACTATAGATCATTAGCTCTGCAAACTTCACTCACCTAACCACAAAAAAATTGGGCAACTCAGGATACATATGACTAGGCTTGTAAAGGTTCTAGGGCCATTAGGCTAGTAACTTTTTATGAACTTTGAGCCATAGATAATTCTATATCCATTGCTACATCTACTCCTAGATTTGTAATAGTAAAAAATAATTTATAGACAAGGAACTGGTTCTTAACACATCATGGGAAAAAAACTTTGAAATTTGATCACCAACAGCATATGGTTTGGCAATTAAGAAAAACATTGAGTTAAGGAAAAATGCTGGCCATTAATGAAACTGCTCATGCAAAATGGAATTAAATCTCAGTTAATTTTCCTGGCAACAATAAGAATGCACTTATCTGTTGGAACTAGAATATTCAATGCCAGCAAAGAAGCAGCTTCCTTTGTAAAGAATAACAATCTGAAACCCACTGCAGAAGAGTTGAACTGTTCCTCTCCTGCTTTGAAGAGATCTTCAGAAAAAAAAAAACCTCATAGACTGATATGAAGAAAACTAAACAAAAAATAAACTAACCAAACATTCTACCTAAAATCATCAAAAATCTTGCAGATAAAGTTAACTTAATATATTGACTTCACCTGCTGATGTACTTTAAGAAGAGAGAAAAGGTTCTCAAATGTATAAACTTCTATATTACAAGAAAGCATGATACACAGAAATGAGTATACAGGTAAATGCTCTTAAAACTAATGTAAGCTTACTTTCACCTGATGCCCTAACATATGTTTTAATAATTTCAATATACAAACATAACTAAAATGTAAGAATATCAAGCAGAGAAGTTTTAACTGTCTTAGTGTTTAAACATCAGAGGTAAAAACTTTTACCCAAACATGGTTTAACATGGCACTATCTATTTTTGTGCTTGTTTATAAATTTGTTTGGGATTTTGGTTATGGATCCAGATTTAGAATAGTTTGGAGGGGTTGTGTGTTGAAATTGGAGAATGGTTGATTGTGGGAAGGGAAAGCTCAGAGACTTGGAATCATACATTCAGGATGAGCAAATGATCATCATTCTCATGGTCAGATATTCACATAGTCAAAAATGCCCTGTGGTCTTCCTTTCTGCATTTGACTCATGCCTTACTCTTAGATTGCTCACTTGCTTGACTGCTCCTCACATAAACAAAATAAATTAGCCTCTGGAAACAGCCCCCCCCCACACACACACTTTTAAATGCACTAGAGTCAAGGTATGTCTATGGTTCCCTTGCTAGTCTCTAGATTATAGTAGCAGTTAATTTACTTCCATGAGGGAAAATTAAATGAGTCGGAGACTGGTGATTGCAATGACTGATGTGTTGAATCTAATTTGGTATGGAGGGCTTAGTCGGGAATACAGTTTCCCTCATAATTAGTAGTGGCACAGTTCTTCAATTAGGTGTGAACTTCCTGATATCTATCTTATAAAATATCTTAAGATCTACACTAATATATAAGTTAGAATTGCTAACAATAAACAATACTATAAATTTAATACTGTCTTCTTTTTCGGTGACAAGTAAAGATGAATAGCATTGGAGGTGACAGTAATTAAACTGAGTTCAGATTGTTGAGACAATGCCAAAAATGAAGGAATAGTCTGTTATTGAACTGCAAGAGAGAAGGTCTCAAAATGGAAAAAAAATATATTGAAATTCATTCCAGAGAGGCATGGGGCATCAGATGTGGGATGAGAGATACAATTTTTACTAAAGTCTTTAACTAAACAAAAATATTATATTAGGCCTTGCTGTGTCTAATAATGGTGGCTTCCAAAAAGCAATTACATGAAAATGGAAATCAAAATCTAAACCAACTTTACTGGACATAGTGAACATAGTAACAGAGATAAAACAACTGGAATTGAGATATTTAGAAAAGGGTAGGTGCAAACTACTAGGAAAAATGTGAATTGTGGGGACAATACATAAAAGGGAAGAATTAGGTTTAAAAAGTGGCAGGACTGAAATGAACTATGCAATGCCTGTGTGAGAAAGATTGTGTAGATTATAAGTGATGTATAACGTTTGCAACTGGGAGTGTGTCAGTATTGTTTCTGATGTAAAATGCTTGCAGCTAGGATTGTGTCTGTGTGGTTTGTTTTCATTTATATAAATGTATAATTGTTTATGTAGTAAGTGATGGTTTAATAAAGATGTTTCTTGTTTAAAAATGGCAGGAATTGAATAATTTATGTAATATTACTTAGGTTATATGATATAGAGCAATATATGTGAAGTATAACATTTGTTATGTTAATATAGTTGGGTTCCTATTATATAATCAAAGACGCAATCCTTCGAATGCATCTTGATTGAACTTGAAAGCACGAAACAGCAAAATAGCAAAATGACATATAAGCGATTTCTTTCCCTGTTACTTTGACGTTTTTCTCACTGTAGTGTGATCATGGAGTTGGTATATTTGGTATATTTAAGTAGGGGGGTATGGGGGGTACATCCCCCCACATCGGGGGTGTGGGGGTGAAGCCCCCCACTTTATGTAATGCTTTGAAGTTTTTCTTTCTTTATTTTTTTATTGTGGAACAGTGATTTTTTTCCCTGGGAAAAAAATTGCTGTTCTAAGTATTAGGGATTGTAAGCTTTCACTTACATGGGGTTGATAAATCAGCATTCACTTTTTTTAAGCATTCACTGATTTAATATAGACTCATATAGTTTGATTACTTTTATATGAATGTAAATTTGTCTATGTTCTGTGACTTACATTCATAGGTTCAAAATAAGAATAGGAAGAGACAATATAGAACTTAAAAAAAAGAAAAAGGTAGGAACTTGAAAGCAGTGAGAGTATGAAGGGCTAAAAGAAGAAACGATAGATGTATGGAAGGGGGAAGGTGATAGTCCCTTTGATCTATGTAACTCAGAAACTTATTCAAAGATATTTTAACTTGTATTTCCAATATTTAAAATTAGACATGTATGCTATATAACAATATAATTTGCCTGTCCTATTTGAAACCTATGAGAACAAGAATGTATACATGATAAGAAGGAAGAAGGGGAGAATAAAAAGGGAACAGAGAAAAAGAGGGAGAAAGCAAAATAACAAAATTGGATAAAGAGGTTATAAGTGGAATGCACAAACAAAAAGGAGAGAGAGAAGGGAAGAGAGTAACGATTAATGGACAAAAAAAAGAAGCAGTTCAAGGGAATAAATAATTTCCTTTAATGATTTTAAAAAAGGCAACCCCTATTATGAACAAATGAATAGATTGCATTACTAAAATTTAGTATCACATATTTACTGTCTTAGGATTACAAGATCCATCATATATAACGAAACAGAAGATAATACTTACAAGTAAACATGAAATGATGGAAAATACTTACACACACACATACACACACACACACACACACACACATATATATATATATATATATATATATATATATATATATATATATATATATATATATATTCACTTTATAATCTTGAAATACTGAAATGTTGAATTTTACTATATCGAGACCATAAAGTCGAATCCACAAAGCACTGACAGTCCAAACCCGCCGAACTTCAAATCGCGAACACACACCATACACCACACCACACATACACCACAATACCTACACTACAAAAAAAAAAACACACACAAATGTAACACTACACATCTACAAACATACATTACAAATAAGCAGGGGAGGCCCCCTGCACCCTCCCCACACCCCTCTACTTATATATACTAACTCTGGGATCACACAAACAGAAAAAGACAGTAAACTCATACCCAGACATTCTACAATCCCTCACACATGCACACACACCACGCATATACAAACACCACCACATCCAACACTTAAACACTCATACTTTTACCTGCCTACACTAACCCACACGTACAACTTACAAACACACTCACATACACTCAAACACCTACCCAAAACCCTTACAAAACACTCACTTACCTTAAATTCCACCTAAATCCACACTCTACACTGAACACTATGCACACAATGCACTAACCGTCACATAGTGTAAAGACATAACTGCAAATTCGACATATTCGGATTCATGATTATGCACTTTCGCTATTTTGAAGTTTCAACTTTATGGTCTCGATATACTGAAATTTGACCATTCAGTATTTCAAGATTATATATATATATATATATATATATATATATATGGGTCTACTTCACTTACCCGAATGGCTACATCACCAACTATCACTTCGCCGAGACGAAAGGGCCGACAACCCAGAAGACCAACATCCAGAACACCAACTTTCCACTCAGGGAAAGTAACCATTTGGCCATCCCCCTAAAAAAGAATAAACACTCACCAAACCCCCTAACTAAATTAACCAGCTCTGAGATCGCACTACCGTGGGGGTAAGAGGCAAAGTTCAACAGGATGGCCAAACAGTTAATTACCTCGAGTGAAAGTCAGTGTTCCACATGTTGGTCTTCTGGTTTGTCAGTTCTTTCATCTTGGTGAAGTGAAAGTTGGTGATGTGGCCATTTAGGTAAGTGAAGTAGACCCATATATATTTATATGTGTGTGTATATGGGTCTGTATTAGAATCTCGAAGGTTTAGTGCTTTGAATCACTAAAGATTGAACTTTAGTGATTGAAACATTAAACCATCGAAATTCTAGTAAATCCTATAAAAAAAATAAAAAAAAAACAAGTAAAGGGTGTTTAGGCAGGGGGGGCAAGCACCACTTCACCCCCCACAACCCCTGCTACTTAAATATACCAACTCCAAGATCACACTTCAACAGAGTATGGTGCGGAAAGGGAAGATTTCCCTTTCCTACACTGTAGCGTGATCTCAGAGTTGGTATATTTAAGTAGCGGAGGGTGTGGGGGCACAGCCCCCCATATCGGGGGTGCAGGGTGGCTTGCATGTTAGTTTTTTTTTTTTTTTGGTTATAAAAGTATTTTTATTGGAGATTGATTGTTTAATAGTTGCTCTGGCTATTTTAAATCTCAGACTAGCTCAAATGCCTTTAGGCCAGATAAAGAGTGCAAGATAACCTAGTTAATCCTTTTATTATTAGGCTAGGAATTTTGATAATTCAATGTACACAGATAATCAAATTAGTTGTACGTATCAGTTTTTAAACATTTTTAACATGCCCAAAAACATACTTTTTGAAACTAAGGACACTTATGAAGGTTTTATATTGAAATACTTATTAATAGATATATCAATAAATAGGAACATGTTTTCAACTTTACTTACTTTTCTTATGGATCTGACACTACTATCACTAAATATAAGTGGACTAAACAATCCAAGGAAAAGATCAGTTATTAGATATAAATGTGGCACGTTCTTCTTCAAGAAACATTTATTAAACATACAGGAAAAATCATTTGGAATCCAAACAATTATGTAATATTATCCCAATCCATTTTCAAAAGCAGAGGGAGTGTCATGATGTTATGGTAAAAATCTACTGTTATCTGAAATACTATAAAATTCTGAAGATCAAAATGGGCTGATATGTCATAATAATGAAATATAATATCAGACTATGGACTTTAACTAACTTGCATAAAAATAATAAAGCTTATGTTAAACCAGGATCTTTTACCTCTGAATCTATATTGATAGCTAGGAGTATAGTACTTTTGTCCCTTAGCCCTTGCATTGTTTGCCTTAGCTACTGAGTTATTAGTGGCCTCTGTTCAAAACAATGCTAAGGTAATGGGTACAGAAGCATCCAATAATTACAACTCAAAGTTGCAAATACCAGTCGTAGAGAACAGGAAATCCAATGAAAAACTCAGGCACCCGACTCTTCAGCAGTAACACCAAGTTTATTTACACATAAGATGTAGGACAGATGTAAGGACTGAGCGCTTTTGTCTCCACCCTGGAGACCTCATCAGAATCAATTCTAAATACACACACACTCACATTTTTATATGCATTTCAATCAAATCATTGTTCAATTATAGATTGAAATTAAATAATAAAACAATAAAACAAAAGACCATTAAAAATCAGCAACATGTTTAAAGCAACACCAACATCAATAATATCCAGTTTTTGATCAGTTTTTGAAATACCCAAATATAAAAAATAAAATAAAAATAAAAATAAATATAAATAAATTTATACAAATATAATATAACACGATACATTTCTGGTAAAATCCATATTTCTGAACTGGCATATTTGGGTATTTCAAAAACTGATCAAAAACTGGATATTATTGATGTTGGTGTTAATGCTTTGTTTTATTGTTTTATTGTTTTATTATTTAATTTCAATCTATAATTGAACAATGATTTGATTGAAATGCATATAAAAATGTGAGTGTGTGTATTTAGAATTGATTCTGATGAGGTCTCCAGGTGGCGTGGAGAGCGCTCAGGGTGAGCAATCCTACATCTGTCCCACATCTTTTGTAAATAAACTTGGTGTTACTGCTGAAGAGTCGGGTGCCTGAGTTTTTCATTGGATTTCCTGTTCTCTACGACTGGTATTTGCATTTAGTGAGGTTCTTCCACATTTTTTCTACAACTCAAAGTTAATGTTGTTTGCTGATGACATCCTCTTAACCCTTTTAAATTCACAAACAGCAATAAAAGAATTAGAACTCACTATTAATAGATTTCAGGCCTGCTCAAGATTAAAGTCTAATAAAACCAAATTACAATATTTACTTTGAAACAACAAAAAAGAATATTATAATTAAATAAAAGACATTATTAGTGAACATAATTTATTTTTAGAATACTTCTCTCTTCCCCATTCTCACACCATGCGGCAGATCGGGTAACAAGCACCCATCAGAACTTGCTGGTTTCTGTAGCAGTTAAGAGCTCAAGTTTCTAGCCCAAGACCCAACCTTCCTCAGAGGGTGTACTACACATTCTCACCTAGGGCCAAATTTAGAGTGTCCAATCTGCCTACTGCATGTCCTTGGTGTGTGGAGGAAACTGGAGTACCCAGAAGAAACACACAAAAATACAAGGAGGACTGCACATAAGGCACCCCAGCTGAGAACTGAACTGGAAAATCTCTTGCTCTGAGGTGACAGCTCACCCAGAATCTGCTACACTTTGCTGTGAGGGAAAGGTTAGTTTGCTTTTTATTTGTTGTATTACTTTATTGCCTTTTTCTATTTTGAATACTGTGATTTGTTTTATTTACATTGTGTTTTACTTGTATTCTGTTTTTAACTGCATATTAAAACTTGAAAAGAGACCACAGCTCTGTCTCTTGTGAGTCAGGCAGAAATTAGTACAGGTCAATAGAACAGGCCAGTTAAGATTAATCATCTGTTAACTGAGGGGGTGGCACTAGGAACTAAACCTTCTATTTAAGGGGTAAAATAAAACATTTCAGAGCTTTACTAGAAAGGCTCACCCAGACTCTGCTACACTTTGCTGTGAGGGGAAGGTTAGTTTGCTTTTTATTTGTTGTATTACTTTATTGCCTTTTCTATTTTGAATAATGCAATTTGTTTTATTTACCTTGTGTTTTACTTGTATTCTGCTTTTAACTTCATATTAAAACTTGAAAGCAGACCACAGCTCTGTCTCTTGTGAGTCAGGTAGAAATTTCTCCCCACCCTCTCAACTGGTTACTGTTGTTGTATCTTTCGGCTTTTCCCGGTGGGGGGTCGCCACAGTGGAGCTCCAGTCCGCTGATTGGCAGTAGATTTTTAAGTACCGAGTTGCCAGCCCTGACGCACAACCTTCAACGAAGGTACACCCATTCATGCATGTCTCTACACAGAAGACGCTTTAGCTGAGAATCGAACAGGACAACGTCATACTGTGAGGTGACAAGTGTTCTTAAACACCATTATCTTTCTAGTTGCCTTCCCTTACGTTAATTTGACCATATATTAATTTGACCATATATCTCATTTCTTCTCTGTTTTTTACTGGCTTGTGTGAGTAAGCACAAAATTATCATTTTGTGAAATCAACAGCCTATAATTGTAAAGTACCTTGCTAAGGTAAGAGAAAACAGCTCTTGTACTTTACAAAAAAAAAAAAAAAGCACCAAACCAGTCATGTCCAAGGGTCAGCTTCTGGTGATTTCTCCTGTCCACCTTCTGAATCTGAGCATACTGGGCAATGCAGCAATTGCCTCATGGACACAAACAACCCTCTCCTCCTACCACCCAACACTACAACCTACAAGAGATGCACTTACATAGCCAAACTGGAAACAAAGCTCTCTCCACCCAAGATTGTGCTAGACAGTCAAGAGGAGAAGGTTAACACCCGCATTCCACCTCAAGCAACACATAGCCCTTCTAAACCCACACCACCAACACCCACACATAGCAACACTAAACCCACATATGTGGAGGCCTTTAACATTAACCTGCCCAAGCAACAAGGACCTCCGAAGCTGAAACGCAAACACCAATTACAACCAAAGTGTAACATAGCTCACATCACCAGTGTGCCACCCAACAACAGCCCCTAAGGCAAGACAACATACCCAACACTTTAGTCATAGGTGACTCTATAGTCAGGTACACTAATGTCCCACTCACCAGGCTGAACTAGGAGAAAATTACAGTGAGCTGCCTGTTGGGTGCCAGGATCCACCACATAATGCATGCACTCAAGTCACTCCACAACAAGTACAAATATGACTCTGTCATTGCCATGTTGGAGTGAATGATGACGTACCTCCCTGGACTACATGAAAAGAGACATGGAAGAGCTCTTGGATCATGTGGCCAGGCAGGTATGACCCTAGCCCTCAGTAGCATCCTGCCTTCACCCAGAATGATACCACAGTATAAGGACAAAATGATTGACTTCAACAATTGGCTAAGCTTCTGGTGTCATTCAAAGGGGATCCTGTATCTGTCTGCCTGGGATGACATGATTGACAGACCACAATGCTTTGCCAGAGATGGTCTGCACCTGTCACCCCTGAGATTCAGGTTACTGGCCAAGGCTCTTGCCACCCCTATAGTGCCTTTTTTAGGCAAAGTTCAAAGGACAAAACCAGCACTGTAACAGCTACAAGCATGCAAAATCTGAAAGTAATGCTACTTAATGCTAGAAGTCTAAACCTCAAAATGCACTCTCTCGAGCCACTCCTAAGAATGGAGAACATTGATATCTGTGCAGTAACTGAGACCTTGAGCACCCCTGCAATACCAGGCTACAACTCTTACCACACTTTTCGGCCACCAAACTAGGACCAAAACACTAAAGGTGGAGGAATGTCCATATTCACCAAGGATATTCCCAACACCAGGCTAGTTGCCCAATGCAATGCATATGAAATTCTCCAGGTGCAACTAACAATAGGTAAGATTGCAATCCAAATTGTTGCTTGCTACAGATCCCCCACCATGCCCCAAAATTCTCACTACACCTTTCTAAATATACTGGGAAATATTAAGATACAACCAAACACCCTAATACTGGGTGATTTCAACTACCCTGCCATTAACTGGGAAAACTACGTGTGTACCAGCACCTTTGCCCAACGGTTCTTGGAATTCATAAAGTCCAACACCCTGGATCAACTAATCCTTAGTCCCACCAGGGGCTCCAATATCCTAGACCTGGTCATTACCAAGATGGGAAATTTATACTCCATCCCTATGGTCACCCCCTCGTTGGCCAGGTCTGACCATAAGCTAATCACCCTTGATATCCACATCTCATCCCCAAGTAAGGAAACCTATGTAAAACAACTTCATGCTACTCAAGTCAGAAGTGACAAACTTCATAACACCCATGCAAAAAGGAACTGAAAGGTCAACTGCTGAATCCTACACTAAGGCACTATACGAGCACATCCACTCGTGCATGAATTGTGTCATTCCCAATAGAACCAAGATGCTCTCCTCCAAACAAAGGAAGCCAATCTGGTGGTCCCTTGACATAAAAAAAACTTTATAACAAAAGGAAGAAACCATTGCAGAAAAGAAAAAAATCCCAGGATGCAAAAAACTCCCTTGCCAGCCTCAGTAAGAAGCTGAGATCCCTCATAAAATCCTCCAAAGCTAGTTATGAAAATAAAATTGCCAAAGATTCCAAAGACAACCCCAAGGCATTCTCTAGCTATGTCAAGAATCTAAATGGCAATGCTCAGATCTGCTCTGAGCTACAACAGAATGGCATTAAATATACTGATCCCAAGGATATTACCAATAGCCTGGCAGATCGATTCAGTGCAAACTTCACCCCCCTCTCACCCCCTAAAGGGCCCATCTCAGTGCCAAAATATTGCCAAATTCCAGTAATAATGGCCACACAGGTAAAAAACACACTCTCCAAAGCTAGGAATACAGCATCCATGGGACCAGACGACATCTCAGGCTGTGTACTACATGAACTACAAAATGAACTGGCACCTCACCTAAGTGTCATGTTTAATCATAGCCTCACCTCAGGCTTCAAGCCCACTGAGTGGCACACAGTTACAGTTATCCCACTCCATAAGGGGGAATCCACCTTGGATCCCGGGAACTACTGCCCCATCAGTCTGACGAGCCTGATCTGCAAGGCCATGGAACATATTATCATGGAACTTATAAACAAAGACATTGGCAACCTTCAAACACTGGACCCAATGCAGTTTGGGTTCATGAAAGGACGATCTTGTCTCCTGAACCTGATTGACTTCTTTGAATCATTCTCCAGAGCTGAGGACAAGGGAAAGGTGATCCACACCCTATCTGGACCTCGCCAAGGCCTTCAACATCATCCCCCACTCTGGAATCATTGATAAACTTACTAAGCTGAGCATTAATCCCTATGTCACTCGCTGGGTTGCCAACTGGCTTACTAACAGAACCCACACTGTAAAAGTAGCCAGTTCTAAATGCAGCTTCAGATAAGTGACAAGTGGAGTACCTCAGGGTTCAGTCCTGGGACCACTCTTGTTTGGCATCTACTTCTCTGAAGGGACTCTGGCTAACAAAGTTCACAGATGGCTGCAAACTGGGAGCCATTATTGAATCCCCAAATGATGTGGATATTCTACAAAAGGGCCTTACAAAAACAGATGCTTGGTGCTAGAGCCATGGGCTCAAGCTCAATGTCAATAAATGTATAGTTATCCCCTTTGGGAAAAAACATGTACCCATGAATTAAAACATAGGTGGCAGTACACTAAACACCGAAAGTGTGATAACAGACTTAGGGACACAAGAGGACAGTGGTCTCACCCTCGATAACCACATCACCACAACAGTCAGGAAATCCTTCTATGTGGCACACCTCATCACTAAGGGCTTTTATTCCAGAAAAAAGGAGGTGATTGTCCCACTGTACTCATCCCTCATTAGACCCATTATAGAATACAATGCCCCGTTTGGTATGTACCTCTCAAGACATCTGCAACAACTGGAAAGACCACAAAAATACCTCACTAAAAGAATCACAGGCCTAAAGCAGATGCCCTATGCTGACCGTCTAAAAAAACTCTACCTACACTCTGTTGCGTATTGTCTTCTCAGAGGTGATCTCTGCTTAACATACAAGGCATGTCAAACCCAGAGCTGTTGGACATGCTATACTTAAAGAAATCCCAATCCCTCAGAGACACACGCTACAGGGATCTAAACCTTGTCCTCACAATGAACAAAACATGCTGGAGGGATTAGGTTCCTGACCCAGAGACTCCCCAGACTCTGGAATAGACTGCCCATACATGTCAGGCAGAGCGCCTCTTTGGCCCTCTTCAAAAGGAACCTTGATGATTGGATGGGAGATAGAAATTCACCTCGGGGATCATGTCAGTCACCCTGCTAGACAGGAGTCCAGTGAAGTAAATACTGTGGGAAGAAATAGCCAGGGAATTGTTATGGCTAGGCTTGTATAGTCCCTAGTGCTGATAGCCTAGTACCAACCTATGAACCTATGAACCACTGCTCCACCCTTAGAACACTTAGTCATAATTATAATGAGTACAATAGAAGAAAAAAGTCATAAACTATAATAAAACTCTGGAAAACATTACACATTTAAATATTAAATGGAATAAAATGATAATATCTTTTGAAGCTAGATTGCATTTAATAAAAATATTTCCTTTTCCAAAAGTATTATATATTGTACAAGCCTTAGCCCAAGGCCATGTCCAACCCGGAATTAATGGACATGCTCCACCTCAAAAAATCCAAATCCACCAAAACCACTAGAGCAAGCGACTTAAACCTTAGCACGGATATAAATAGGATGTGCTGGAGGGATAGATTTATCACTCAGAGACTCCCTATGCTGTGGAATAAAATCCTGATCCATGTGAGGCAGAGCACCTCGCTGGCTCTGTTCAAGAGAAATCTTGACCTGTGGATGGGAGATCGTAGGTTTATCCCGGGAATCATCTCTGTGTCACTGCTGGACAGAGGCACAACAAACTAATGGGCACAGTATTTTTTCATATAAGGGGTGGCGTAAGCCACAAAAATTTGGGCTAGGCTTATAAATGCCTTAGGGCAGATAGCCTAGTATAAACCTATGAACCTATGAACCTATGAAAACATTACACATTTAAATATTAAATGGAATAAAATGATAATATCTTTTGAAGCTAGATTGCATTTAATAAAAATATTTCCTTTTCCAAAAGTATTATATATTGTACAAGCCTTAGCCCAACCTGATAAAGAAAAAATAAAGGAAAGTAACACATTATTGTTAAAATTTCTCTGATATCCAAACATAAAATAGCCTTCCATTGTCATATCAAGCCATGATACTCAAAAGGAATTAATTTTTCTGGAGTTAAACACTTATGTAAAACAAGCAATGTTTAAAACTATTCTAAACCAGATTGATCCTAATTGCAATTCAGACTGGAAGACATTACATGTTCCCTTGTTCCCTTCTCAATAATAAAAAAAAAAATGAAAGTTGATACAATAAATTATACCAAAATTAATAAATCTCTTTTGGTATTATATATATTTAATATAACATTTCATTTATGACAAAATCTAATTACATCAATTACATTCTAAAACATTTAAAAACACAATTGTAAGTAGTATAGATCTGAAACTATGGTTTGAGTTGAGTATTCCTATATTAATTCAATATAACTGGAACAACTAAAATTGTCATTACTTATTATGGAGAATCTTGGCTTTGACAAGAAAAAGCATAACAAAGAAATGGCAAAAGTCTGGCTCACCTCAGATTCAAGAATATTTATCATCACTTAAAGAAGCAGCCATCAAAGAGGTCAGAATAAGGAAAAGCAAAATATATTCTAGGACTATCCATAAGAATCCTTGGACAAATGTTTTGTTACTTATTGACATATCCAAACATTGTTACCTCCACAAAATGAAAATTACATAATTAGTTCAATAAAACCTTTAGGCATTTCATAGGATCATTAGATCATAGGAAGTTACTAGGTTAATGGCCCTAGGGCCCTTACAAGCCTAGACAAGTTCTACCCTTAATTCCACGATCAACCCCTATTGCCCCTGTCCAAGAGGGACACAGGTGGATCCCCTGGGGTGAATTTATGGTTATCCATCAAATTGTCCAGATTGCATTTGATATGGGCCAATGAGGTGCTCTGTTTGACATGAAATAGAGGTCTTTTCCAAAGGTGTGGTAACCTCTGGGACATTAATCTTATCTTCAGTCAGGTTCTATTAATGTCTCATACCTGGTTGTGGTCTTTACAGCCAGTAACCCGCATACCATTGACTTGTGGATATGTAGCATTTCCAATAAAGCAGGGTCACAGATTTCCTTATATGCAAGGCAGAGATTGCCTCCAAGTAGTCTGTATGAAACGGAATAAACTGACAGTGATTTCAGATAATTCACATAGGATGGATGCTGAAGACCTTGAATTTTCCTTGTGAAGAACCTTTGTGGTCTATCCAGTTGCTGTAGGTGCTTGGAAAGGTACATACCAAAAGGGGTGTTGTACTTAATTATTGACCTGCTGAGAGAAGGGTACAGTGAGGTTATAACTTCTTTTTTTTCTGGAGGCAATGCCCTTGAGCAATATACAGAATGCTCTTCTTACCACTGTGGAGACATAGAGATCAAAGGTAAGGTTGTTGTCAACCTGTGTGCCCAGGACTCTTACCACTGAGTGCATACTTAGAGTGTTGCTATTCATGTGGTAGTTAGCATGAACATCGTTCTTACTGAAAGGGACGATAATACATTTTTCTGCATTGAGTTTAAGGCTATGACTTTGGCACCTAAACATTCACTTGCAGAGACTAGAAAAGTTTAGGTTCATTTATCTGGAACAAAAGAACAAACATCATTGCATCTCTATCCAAAGTGCAAACTAGCTTCCCATTACAGGAATATTGTCCTTTCTTCTAAACTAACACTAACATTTAAGCTTATACATGAATCTTACTATCCCACCCATTTACAGTACTATATTAACATTTTCCAGAGACAACTTTCTTAGAAAACTTACTACCATACAACTCATCAACCCCCACCCCCCATGCTCTCATTTCAACTGGTCACTGGAAAAAAAAACATAGTTCCTGCTTTCTGGAAAATTTTCCTGAACAAAATGTGAAAAATCAGCAAGCAACATCATTTCCAGAAACAATGCAAAATATACCTTCATGAAAATAAAAATATTTTTAGTTTATTGGTGAAAACTAAACTAGTTCCCTTACCATATTTCATAACTTCTTATCACAAGAAATCTGGACAAAGCCAAAAATAAAGGAGGAATAGATGTTAAGTATTGCTCTTATTTCATGAGTAGTTATTAAGCTTTCAAGCCAGTGGATCATTGAGAAACCTAGACAAAATTTCCAGCTGCCCCCAAGTTCTACCTGGTTAAATGACTAAGTATCACATAATAGGCAAATAAGGTCTGTGGGAATTAAACCCTGTAGCACAAGAATGACAGCTTACAGCCTTAACCCTCATCACCAACTGCCAAACAACATTAACATAAAAAATTGCAAGAATAACAAATTTTGTGTTACCATACATTTTTTCTGAGGGATATGAAGCCAATAAGTGAATGTGTGTCATTATTTAGTGGCTCCAGTTGTCACTGATTTATCAGGAAAAGCAGAAACTTAATGAGGAACAGAGCAAAATTATGAGGTAAAAATATGAACGTGCTGCACAAATCTGGACAGTAGAGAGGCATGCCTCATGCACTAAGCAACTTCTCAATTTAAGAACTCAGAATTAACATTTCTCAGGTATTTTGATGCACCTGGTTTAACCAAAGACTATAATTAAATATATGTCAATATTACATATTTGTAAATAACTTATTTTCCTTATTTATTTTGGACTCTGAATTGTTTTGTTCTAGTTGCTAGCACTGGACATTTGCAGACCTTGCAGACCTTGTATTATTACTTAATTCCCAATTGTATTGCAAATAGTTGTGTTAGATTTATTGGTTCATTATATTTATTCATTTGAATTTGTTGATCAGGGTAGAACAAGGGAAATGATATATTTAAAAAGACTCATAGAGAGTCTTGCGAATGCTATGCAAGGGTGGATTTTGCTAAAAAGATGAAGGCATGGATGTATATAGGAATTGTATAGCCTAGGAGAGATAACTGTGGAATTAGGTAATGTGGTTGGAGGTATGACATTGGCATCTGACCATTCTGTGGAGATGATCCTTCATCTGGGGTCAGAATTTTGGTTAGGAGCATATCTATTCAAGGTAAAGAAAATAAATTCCCTGAGTTTTGAGTCTATTAAAGAGAAGCAGTAATCTGTACATTGGATTTTTGTTTTAAGGGCTTGCAATGTAGGCGCTGAGTGGTCTATATGTCTGTGGTTGTATGAAGGTGCTTCTCATAGTAATTTGGTTGCTACTGGGGAAAAGCATTGGTTTTCCTGTAATTTAAGTAGTTATGAGCACAAGAATTTGCTTTTTGTAGGGTTTTGCAGTGATTCTCCTAGATCAATTTCTACAAGTGTATGCGTTTTGTTTTTAATTACATATGTTGGCAGTGATGGACTCCATTTGAAAGTCATGGTACAATTAGACTTTATAAAATTAACATTGTTACAGTCTTTGATGTTAGTTAAGAGTGATCATCTCAGCATCTGCTGTACACCTAGAAAACCTTTGTTCTGCAGTTCATATGAAGTTACATGCACTGGTAACATATTTGATCATGACTGTAAATTCTATTTTTTAGTTCTGCTGATCTATTGGAAATGTCTGAATATCTTTCTTTCCACACTGCTCTCATTTCTGCTTGCGTATTCTGATATTTTATGAATTTGTGTCTCTCCATACATAAGACACAATAATTACTAGGTGTAGCAATTTCAATGCCCAGTTCTACTTTTGTCTTTTTTTCCTTGGACTACATTGCCTGGTTTTCTTACATTCATTTTGGAACTGTTGTAATGGTTGATCATATGTGATATACATATAATCATTGTCAGTAATGCTTTACAGTTCATGTTTCCAAGCCTTTTCACCTACTTTTGTATTTGTGCAATCTCCAGTGCAATGGTCTTGCTACATTGTTGTGTTTTTAGTGTACCAACCATCAGCCATAAGTAAATCACAATCAGCAACAAGATGTATGACTATTTCCAGTTCTGTTTTACAGAAGGTACATTTGTCTCTTCCTCCTCCCCTTTGTGCAGACTTTGCAAACCAGAGTTTACACAGCTCAGTATCTTAAGTTACCATTATTAACCTTTCCTTTTTTGGTTTCAGATCATCTGTCTTTCGCCCATTGCTGCATCAAATCTTTGTAAACATGTGCTTATTACAGAAGATCTCCATACTTGGAGATATATTTGCAGACTTTTCGATTTTCTTTTATTTTTCTTCCCATCTTTTTCTTTATATTCTTTCTTATGTTTTTTTTTATACTTTTTTGGTACTTGTGTATGCAGTTCTTGTACTGAAAATCAATACATGTAGTCTCTTTTGTGAAAGCACATACCTCTTTTAGAGTAAGAGATGTATACTTTGGTATGCACTGTTTATTAAATATTATTTGATATGCATGAAGCATTTTTCTTATTTTCTTGTTTGACTGATTCACTGATTTTTGGGGCCAGTCAATCACACCAAACCTCAGCTAGAATAGGAAGAACAAGTTGATTTATAACTTGGACTTTATTCCTAAATCTTAACGCAGTTTTTTAACTATTCATTACTGAACCTCTGACAATTTATCTATTCCCAAAAAATTATGCACTCCCTCCAGTTCAATTCTGTTTTTATCACAGTCCTGTCCCAGGCTGATACTTTATTTGTGTTGCACCTTTACTTTTTTAAAGGTTGCTTTTACACCTTTTTCAAAACCAAATGTCAGTCTTATATCATTTGACAATGGTTTAACCATTTGCAGTTGTGCTTAGAGATCCTCATCTGATGAACTATAGTTTAAAATAAACCACAGAAGGTAGATGAGATGAGATAAGGTTGGTTTCAGGGATTTAGGGTGTAACCATAACCTAATCTATTAGTTGAACAGCTGAATGGGTTAAGGGCAAGACAAAATACCAACAGTGATGAAGAATCACCATGGAAAACTCCATTTGAATTTTTTATCCTTGGGATAATGCTTTAGACTTTGTCATGGCTTAGCTGCAAAGTGCTTTGCAACTCTTTCTTAGTCACTGCACTGTAATTGTTCAACAAGGGTGTGTCTTATACATTATTGAACATTGCATTGTCTATGACTGTGGGATACTATTGAATGCTTTTGTAGTAATTTAATTTATGCCATATTTAAATGTTTTACCTTTTGACAGCTCTTTATTATGGTTTTGACTACCAAAAGATTATTCTTTGTTCCATAGGAATTCCTTTTATTGCCTATTTATTCTACTGCCATGGGTGATTTTGTTTAACTGTCTATAAACTCTGCATTATTTCCAGCATATTCATTATATATTGTTGGAAGGTATGTTATTGGTCTATAACTTTTGTTTCTACTCTATATGGAAGAATATCATGAATCAGTAGGTTTTGTTGGAGAGTGTGTGGGGTTTCTTCTGGATACCTTAGAGAGGAAGGATGATATTTTTGTTGATCTGCAATAATAATGCATTAATCTTTCATCTTACCTTGTCAAGGTAGTAACTGAAGTTGCAAGAATGGTCTAGCCAGGTCTATAGATATTCAAATGAGTTAATGTTTTCTATGGCAGTATTATTGTAGTCAGTTGCTTGTATTGCAGAGGAGGTTTTGCTCAGTTTGTGTTTGGTTCTGAAAAGCATTGTTTTTGTTTTGGAGGAGCTAAGCCATAGTTTTTAGTTATTTATGCAGTAGATTGGGAAGAGAAAGCCAGATTGTAATTGTTTGTACAGTAGTATAAGGATACATTTGAACAGAATAGGACCAGTGAATCGGCCTATGCTAACATAAGGGTTGATGAAGATCAGCTGGTAGTTTGCTGATATAGATGGAAATAGTAGTGGAGCACATATGGGACCATATAGGACTCTTTGTTTAACAATGGCTGTGATAGAGAGTAAGCCTTAGGCTTTGACACAATAGTAATGGTTTGACAAATAGCTTTGCAACCATGGTAGAGCATCATGTCAGTGGTATAATAGTATGTTATTATAACTAGAATCAAATTCCTTGATAAAAATCAAGAAAACTGGCTCCACTAAGTTGTCCTTTATTCATTCCTGTAAGTATTTCATCTGTAAGTATGCTGTGGCCAGAGAAGAAACTTTGCTTAGGTGCTGGATAGTCTGAGTATAAACATTTTTCTCTAGAATTTTGCCAAGGGTGAGAATGATAGACGACAGACATTACCGAAAGATTTGTACATGGCTGACTTGCATAGGAAGTCGGAATCATTTATCTTGCATATTTTTGAGAAAAATTTAATGGATTCAACTGCAAGCTTTATTTCTGTTGTATTTAGAGCATTGGATCAGTCCATGATTTTACATGGGGTTCTGGACATACTAATAGATCAAAACTAGTAATAGATTTTGATTTTCATTCAAACCTGGTTTTTAATCATATGCTAAACACAATTACCAAACAAGTTCCCTAGTTAACAAATAATTCTGCCCGTCAACCCCCCATTCTTGAACACCTTTTCTAAAACAAAATATACAAAGCTATTGTGATTATGACACTCAGTACTGTGATTCACTATAGCATTCAACATAGTCTTCTCCTGATCATGGTGATATATATGTTTTTTTTAACTATTACCAGTTTTTCCCAAGTGAAAAGCATGGCATGATATACATGTTGTTATATTTATAGCTCTTACCATATTACAGTCATAATGACCTTAACAATAATGGTTTACTTTGTTCTTCCACATAATTATAACTTAGTAACATTTATGTACTGCATTGTTTACATGCCCCCACATTGAACATACCAGGGTTATGATGTCTTGGTCCTTTTGTAATCTAACTACTTTTATGTTAACTCAATTTTTAAACATAAACTGTGGTTTTTGCCTACGTTTTCCAATAACCCTGTGATAAAAAAAAAGGGAAGGTTTTTGGGGGTTTTTTTTTTTTCAGTTTTTTTTTTTTTGTTTGGGTTTCCTGAAAAAAAGCAAAAATTTTTGGGTTTTGTTGTTTGGAAAAAAAAAAAAAGGGCCCCAAAAGTTTTTAAAAATTTTTTTTTTATTTAAATTCCCCGGGGGGGTTTGGGGGATTTGGGAAAAAAAATGAAAAAAAAAAAAAAAAAAAAAAAAAAATAAAAAAAAAAAAAAAAAAAAAAAAAAAAAAAAAAAAAAAAAATAAAAAAAAAAAAAAAAAAAAAAAAAAAAAAAAAAAAAAAAAAAAAAAAAAAAAAAAAAAAAGAAAAAGGGGGGGGGGGGGGGGGGGGGGGGGGGGGGGGGGGGGGGGGGGGGGGGGGGGGGGGGGGGGGGGGGGAAAACCCCGGGAAAAAAAATTTTAATTTTTTAAAAAAACCAGAAAATTTTTAAAAAAGAAAAACATAAACAAACAACCAAAACCCAACCAACAAAGGAAAAAAAAAACCCCCAAAAACCCCAAAAAAAAAAAATTTATTTTTTTATACTCTTTTTTAACCCACTTTGTTTTGAGAGTACCAGGCTGCATTATTGGTTGCCTTGTTTTTTCCATTTTTTTGCAATCTTTTGGGGTTTGGGTTTGTTTGAAACCTAGAAATCCTTGTTTAACAAGGAAACGTCCCTATTTCCCTATAAAACCCCATGTATTCTCTAAATTATTTTAAGAACCAACATACCCCTGAAATAAACCCATCAGTTTTCCAAAGAAAACAAAATGAATTTGGTCTGAATAGAACAAATTTTCTTGCATAAATTTTTGAGAAATGCAATGCAAGCATTTTTGTAAAATGAACCGGGGGTTAAACATGTTTAAATACTTTAGTTTAAAAAGAAAATGTTACAAATGATATATAAACACATAAACAATCCCATTCATAAGGGGGGCCCGGGGGGCCCCCCTCGGGAAACCCAAAAACCCAAATTTTAAAAGGGGCAGGAAATAAGACACCGTATGTGGACCCCCATGGGATCCCTGGGGCTTCTCCGGATAGGTGAAATAATGTTACACCAGGTCCCCCAAGTAAGGCAGCAGATCCTGTGAAATAAACCACCATAGTATACAACATAGTCCCGTCCCAAATTAACAGAAAAAATAGCCCCGGGCATGTTACCCCCAAGGACAAAGGTAGATGCCGGTCCCGAATCACTTATTTTTAACTAAAAATTAACAAAATGTGCCCGCCAATAACGGATAATAACCCCCTTCCCATTTTTATTATAATTTTTAAAAATATATTAAAATCTATGTGCTACAAACACAAAACCCAAAAAACAAAGGACAACAGAAATACCTAAATGACACAAAACAGAATAAGCAAGGAAATTGCCACAATAATAAGCATATTATTTAGGCAAGCAAGTGAATTTCTATGCTATATAGTGACCGTTTGTATGTGTCGGCCTGTAAAGTCAGATGTGAGTCCCGGAAATATCTCAGATCGGAAAATGGAAAAGGTGGAAACCCCAGTAGCGACATGGGCATGGTCACCAGGGTTACCTGCTGTCCCAATGTGCCATGGACAGTCCCTGATTGAACAGTCGTGTCCCTGCAACAATCGTAAAAATGGAAAATGACCTCCGATCCCCTGCCACGCAAATTCCCGCAATATACATGTAAATAGTAGCATAAAACATATACATCACGATATGGAACACAGACATGGCATAAGAAAATAAATAAGGAACCCAAACGCTTACAGAATAAGCTCATAGTATGGCAAACAAGTGAAGTTCTGTCTACTGCACTAGCCCTGGGTATGTGTAGTCCTGCAAATGTCGAAGTGTCCACATAACATGCCCCACTATGGGCATTGGAAAAGGTGCCAACCATAATGGTCACAAGCAGTAGTGACAGTACATAGCCGGGTAGCTGTGCTGACATAACAACAGTAAGGAAGCAAGATACCTCAAACACAGGCAAACATGTGCATAGCAACATATCCCAGACCCAGCAACGTCTCTGTTGCATACACTGGATGGTGTATGATGAAGTGTAATATCCAGAAGCAGAACCCATGCATTCGGATGTACTACACAATAGCCTCATTGTACATGTCAGTCACACCCATGTATACCCCTGCACCCAAACCTGCTAGCATCCGTGTGCAGCTATACAACCACACACAATGTGCATACCTGAACTGTGGTAAGATGTTTGTGTTAGGCAATGCCACGCGGGCAAATACGTACCCCACATGTCAGCAACCCACCGCAGGTACAGATATGTAAATGGCTGCATGTGAATGTGTCAGCAGAATGTGTACATCCGGCATGTAGTATGTACCCGTCCAAACCATCTAGGTTTGCATACGACACGGTGCACATAAGTGTACACATGTGGACCACCGCATCGACGATTATCTTTGCAGTGAAGTCGATCACATATAGCGGAACAGGTGCCTAACACACAGGACGTCCTAACAGGGTGCTACAGGCAAAGAAGGGGAAACTGGGACATCACATGTGGAGATTAGCGTGGCTGGACGGACAAATACACACGGTCAAGGTAAAGGATGGAACAACATGCATATGGCTGGATGGATGTTGTTCGTAAAATATATAGAAACACATATGAAGTTCCAGTTTACACTCTAAATACTATATAATGTATTGAATTGTACCGCATAATATGGCAGTAGAACTAAGCCTGCATGTAATTGGTGAAGCTAAGCTGTACTGTGATGGAATTCTGAACCTGGCAGTAAGCAGGACAGCAGGCTCATGTCTGTCATCATTAATTATTTGCTGGGTTACAGAACAATAAATGTATGTACATGCATAACAGCACTCCTTCCCCAGAGGAGGATGGCCTTGTGAGCTCAATGGAAGATAGCAGTACAACTCCCTACCAGAGAGACAAAGCAACGTATTAAGAAATTAACTGTCCACTGTATCGTAACAGTCTAGGGTCCTTGAAACAGCCACAATCACAAAAGGATACTGTAATGTACAAGGTGCCTTGCAAGGCTGTGTTATTCCCATGAGAAAACAATTTAAAAGCACGAGCCCAGCACCCACGTATGTATAGACTATTGCGGACCATAGTGATGGAAATGCCCTGTGACCGACCACGTCAGTAAGGTGGGCAAAAGCTGATTGTAAACACTATATAAAGAAACTGCTGACTGTATAGAGTCAGACAAAACTCTCATACTTGGACTGTACATTATTTAGCCTGCCTGTGTACACTACTAAAACTTTCCGAACCCGAGCCTCCTGTGTTATCGGCTGTCACTTAGAAAAGCCTACTGATAACTACAGTCTGGTTGTAACAACTTATTTCACATCGTGATCCTTGTAATCCGGAATTCCCTTGGTAGGCTACAGGTCAGAGTGCATGGCTGGTTAGACATGTACGCTGGAGAATATGCATAAATGGTTCTTCTTGAATGAAAAGACCTCCGACTGAATTGTTGTGTGTAAAGAGGCTGTTTACTGTGTGATCTGTGGCTGAAAAGTGGAAAACTGGATCCCAAGAAGAAAACGTGCAGCCTTAAACAGGAGGCCCAGGTAAGGAGTGTCTGCCTTTTTGTGTCTATTGTAGATCAGGACCAGACTACATTGTGTTTCTGTTAACAGTAGTGATATCGGGTCGAAGACCTACCCACATACTGTTAAATCTGAACATAGGTCAGGGGAACACACAGCAGAGTAAATACTGATTGTAGACACTACAGTGGATACAGGGAAGGAGACACACGTGTTATGACAGAAGGGTACGTAGCAGTCGTGTAGAGGATATGGGAGATTATCGAAGCAACAGATCATGTGATGCGCGTTGGACGGGTGACGTGAAGAATATGCAATCGCAGAGAGCACATAATTGTGAGTTACGCAGCAAAATGGGGTAATAAATATGACATTGATGGTATATTAGGCAACATATCGTTACTGAAACATTGTAATCCCTGAAAATTTGATGCATATGTTCCAAGGTAAACACCTGTTCCACCCTGAGAGGGATATGCCCTCTCTGGCCAGTCGTGTCCTGTAAATAAACCGAACAAATGTCAAATGTCCTGATATCTCAGGACAAACATTTCCCAGATATATATCAAGATGGTAGCGTAAAACAGTAAATTTGTATGTGGAACAGCAAAATATAATAATAAACAGAATAAGCAACTGAAATGCTACAACAATTGGTCGCTCTCCTGGCAAAACGTGAATACCTGTCCTATGTACTGGCCGAAGGGTATGCATTTTCCCGGCAAATTACATGTTCGAACACTAATGTCCCACATTGTGCATTGTAAAAGGTGGCAGCCCTAAGATGTGCAGGCGACAAAACAGCGACAATTGGGTATCCGTCATGCACATCGGTGGACTGAGGTAGTGTACCGAAGGGAATAGAACACTACAAATGGCTAAGCATCATACGTACACAGAGAAGATCATAATACAGTAGTACCGACCGCCCCCCCCCCCCACAACACCCTACCACCTCAGATACCACATGCAGGATATTAAGCGGAGGGCGGGATAGGCCCCACACGCTATCCTGTGGCAACAGAGGTAGCACAACTAACAAATGTAATAGAAGCTATTGAAACCACATCCCGAACACGTAACATACCTAGGGACACCCGAGTAAGAACACAGTACTAAAACAGAGTGAGGATATCTGTCAATTAATTGAAGTACCGAACCATCATGCAGGACAGGAAGGCCAGGACCCAACCCCTGTAGCGTATAGACCGTGGACACCAGAAGATATCTGCAAAGTCAGAGAGGGAATTCCCCATCCACAAAGTAACCGCTATTCACCATGCAATACCCTGTATCTCCTGACCGAAACCAAAAGGGGAATGGCGGATGGTACAGTATGTATAAGCTGTAAATAATGTAAGAATACTTAGGGTAGCGTTGGTGCCAGACCCACACACTATATTCAATGCTATGAACATGCCACAGAAGTATCTTACCGTGGTACATATAAGCTATGCTTACTTTGCAATACCTATACATCCACATAGTTCGTATTGCTTTGCTTCTACAGTCAGGGTGACAGATACAGCCATACCGGTTATCGCGGGGCTACTGTGAAAGTACAACGATATTCTCACAGGGGATGGCTAGCTACATTCCGGTGTCAACTCCACCTGGGGCCAGTCAAGCTCCACTTTAATTGGATGATATTCTGCTTGCGGCCCCTACCCAGCAGCAATGTATGGAAGATACAATAGCATTATTGAGATAATCAGCAGAACAGGGACACAAAGTAAGCAAGCATAAATTGCAAATACAGAGAATACAGGTCAATTACATGGCATATCTGGTATCCAAGTAGGGTAGAACATCACATGACGATAGGAAGGTAGCAATATAATAAGCACCCAAGCCAACTAACAAGAAGGGAATGATGTAGTGTCTGGGCCGACTAACACATGTTAAATCTGGATACCAAACAATGCTGTGGAATCCGCTGTCTTGTTTGCCTTAACCTTTAATACACCCATGGCAGCACAACACATAGTACACCGGATTACAGTAGCAGAAAGAGCGTTATGCAGACTAGAACGATTGATAGCCTTAACAGCTGTAGTAGGTCTCGTGAATAATCATAACACATGTTGTCAGACCGTAGATTGTAAGCGGAGATATATGACGTCAGTTATATATCTGTATTTGTGCATCTGTATTTGTCCCTCTGTGATCTGTCTGAAGCTGGAAAGGACCAATTTTTTGTTGGCCAATTTCACTGAAGTGAGGGGGTTGTACCTGCAAGAAATTCATGACCGTTTGCATAGATTTAGCCTTATCCTCCATTTTCTTTAAAACCTCTCCTGCTTTGACACCAAATAATACATCCTGTTGTAAAGGTGCATCTAATAATTTTGCTTTAACATGGTCAGGGAGGGTTTGCTCTTTTAACCAAGCATGTCTACGAATGACTGAGCCAGTAACAGCTGCTCTACAGGAAGCTTCCAGTGAATCAAATCCGCATTGTAAAGTATGCTTGCCCACCTGTTCAGCTGCATGCAACAGATCCTGCATTTCCTTGAACTCAGGCTATTCTGAGTGTGTGCTCATTTTTTGTTTTAACTGAGACATCAGGAATTGTTGATATTTCAACATGTGAAACTGGCAATTTAATGCTCTCATAGCCAGAGTTGCAGAGGTGTATATTTTCTTTCCCCATCTATCTAAGGCTCTGGAATCTCTTTCAGAGGGCACAGGATTTTTAGCCATAGAAGCCTTTGCTCCCTTAGGACCCTAGGATAAGGTTTCTGGGTCAGGTTTTGACACAAGGTTTTTTGTCAATTTCTTTTTTTATGACACAAGGTATCTGTCTCAGTGAGACCCTTTTGGAGGATGTCTGTGTCAGCCGGAGAGTCAATCATAGCCCCTAGTTTGCAGTCGTCTGTGAACTGGTCAGCCACAGTCCTCCTGTGCTTGCCTGTACCGCTGAGAAGTATATGCTGAGTATATATACTACATATATATACTATATATATGCTACAACAACTGCCTGTACACAATGTGGCAGTGACCATGCCACAGTGTCCAACTGCAATGAGTAGTCATCTATTTGGCGTTGCTTACTTCCCTGCTGTTGCATCAATGTCACAAGGTATACGGTTTATCAATTTGTATGTCTTTATTCCTTCTGCACCTTATGCATGTATAAAATGGTTACCTATTTTGCTCAATATCTTTATATAAATTTTATTCATCTTGTCTCATACTATACTCAATTTGTGTCACTTGTTTATTTCAGTTTTCAAAGCTGTAGCTTCTTTACAGCATGCCAGATCTATGGATACTTAACTTTACTGGCACCTTTGCCACTGCTGCTACATCCGGATTACTGGTTGGGAATGCTTCTACCCATTTTGATTATCTATATGTGTAATCGCTAAACAGTCTTTGTTCCCTTCACATTTATGCAGATGTATGAATTCCATACAAATAGCACGGAACGGTTAGGGTGGTGTAGGTCAACTCACTCCCTTTGGTTTAAATACTCCCTGTGCATGATATCTACGGCAAACGTGACACGCTGCTCATGAGGTTTGTATGTGGTTCGTAATTCCATGTTAAGGGTATTCTGTTAACCAAATGTACCATCCCCCCTGTTGAGACATGTCTGTACCCATGGCTCCACAAAGCCGCATATCTGAATATATTAGACGTTAATATTGGCTTTCTCACTGTGGATGTGTGCAGTCCATGTTCAAGGATTGCTCCTCGTCATAACCACGTCAGCTTTTCTGCTTTCGTAGTTGCTGTTTGCATTGTTTGTACAGTTTCTACATCTGAACAGTCTGAGGTTTGTCATTCCTCATTCACACAGACACTTTCCAACTGTGACGCTGCTTGTTTTGCAGGTGCATGAGCTCATGCCTCAACTTTCCTACTGTTATCCTGTTGCATTCTATGCCCTGCACATTTACAATTACCTACTTCAGTGGGTAACTGCATGTAGTGTAATGCATTCAGGTTCGTATGCGCATGCTTAATCGGTTTACCGGTGGATGTTATCATTCCCCTACTCTTCCACTGCTGCTCAAAAACATGCACTGCACAGACAACAGAATGACTATCGGGACATATGTCCACACATCATTTTTCCGCCACAGTACAAGCACGTGTTAAAGATATCTATTCTGCTGCTTGAGCAGACACGTTATGCTGCAGGGTTTGGCCGTCTACAATGTCATTATCAATAGCTACTGCATAAACTACTTCATTCGTTCCTGTAGGACTCTGTCTACATGATCCGTACACATTAACTGTCACCTCTGCATCATCTAAGGGTATATCAGTGTTATCATGTCTGTGTGTAGTCATTTAAGCCATTTCGTATAGGCTACTGTGTGATGTACCATACACAGGTGTCAGACGTGACGTTGATAGGTTTCATGTTGTACAACGTTCAATCACCATGTGAGGTTGACTCAGTGGTATGGTCAGACATGACACATGTGTAGCACGAGTCAGGAATTCTATCTTCTCTTGCAGCAGATTGATGGCAACTGCATGACACATTCTCACAGTGAGAGGGTGGTCTACTAACATTACGGCCGGGGCCTGTACTGCCATGGGTGCTACAACAACTATACTATATAGGTAGACCAGGAGGGGGGTAGCGGGTGATGTATCGGTGGCAACTTCTGCCTAGGTCACCACTTACCCTAAGGCCACTCTTCCCGTGGGTAATACAGCAGTACCCACACCCAGACGCGGGTCATTGCTAGGGTCATTGCTAGTATGGCACATCATCTATGTAAGGAAGGAAACCATATATCCCCAGACATAATGGCACAGCATAATGCCTGTTCGCCGGCCAAAGGCAGACATACGTCACCCGCGGCGGTGCGGACGCGAGATGTCCGTTAACAATGCCGACAATGTGTCGCTTTGTGAAACAAACTCCACAGAGACATTCAATAATTGACAACGACGGACAACCCGATGTCCTCGTGTCTGAGCTGTTCAACCTGTTACGCCATGTTAAATGTGTGTAGCACAGCGGAACCGGGCCAAACAAAGCAACGGACATGTCTGTGGCTCAGTGAAAGTCGTCACGCAATGTTAAACCCTTGTAATATTGTGACACAGGCCATACATACGGAGGGTTAGTAATGGAAATTGGTTAGTTCGATCGGACCGTGTGCAATTAGTATAACGAGATCTACAACGGATACACCGGCCAATCGATACACGGTTACGAATAATTGGGGGCCGTGACATGGTACCATGGACACGGACAAAACGTGCCCATGTGACTCATCTAACATTCGTACAGGGTCAGGGCAGTAGTGGGCGGCCAAGACCAAACCCAAAGCACCACAGCAACACCCTGACAATCGAAGGCCTGTATGCGTATGGGATATAAGCAGCTGTCATCTGAACAGCCCTGCGGTGACGACATATGCATCCTGGGCCATGAGCGAGGGGGAATTAGGAATGTTCAACATGCAGTACCGCACCTTTCCCAGCAGGAGAATGGATGCCTGTGACGTGCGTGTGTGCGGGGGGGGTGATATGTAAATGTACATAGGTACCAAGGGTATGCATATTAATGACAACGAACAGCTAACGTGCACTGGTCACAGTAAGCGTCAAACGTGAATGCAGTCACGTTGGAATTACGACTATAGAACATATAGATGTGCACGTGTAATGCAGCGTCCATGCTGCAAAGACTGTGACATATATAAAGCTGTAAGTGCTTTCTGCACACGTCCGTCAACCGGAACAGACATATGTTACCGGAATAGTCACAAGTAACGCAAAACACGTAACCACACTGACACTGTAAACATATATAAACGGACTACGGATATGCATGTGCGCGTGCGCGTAACCCACAATCCGGACATGCGAGTGTACATGTGCATGTGTGATCCAGTGGAACCAGGGAAGGTTACGGATGTCTCCTCCACACGTTTACATTCATAATTGTCAAATATATGCTTAAATAGTACTTATTGATTCCATGCTTTGTTATCGTAATGCTACTATTATACACATCGATATACAATAACCTGATCAACACACTACATTCTAAGGTGCACTCTCAGCAATTATCAACTATGTGTCCGGATACTGATTGTATTTACCAATATTGTATCTATATTAACACATTGTTGCCGTATTATTGTTTCCATGAAGTAAGGCATGCAACACTGATATGTATATGTCACGTTATAATCAAGACTTGGAGCACTGTCCACCTAACTATGAGCAGGTTTATTGATTATTTCGCTTTAAACCGACTCTGAAGGAAGTGTATAAGGGACGGCTATGTCATGCAATCCGTACTCCGACGGTGCCCCATGTTAGTAGGTGAGAGAGCTCAGTATCCTTTCACTGTGGAGTCTATCGTATTTGACAGTGTCTGTTTCTGCCGATATATGTTCCATAATGTCGTTTATGAAGATGGGCAGGACGCAAGGTTTGCTGTATTTCCGCATACTGGCACGTGGATATAGATAGGCCATGTCATACAAACGATGGGTAGTCAAGCAGACATCCACGATTGGGGAACATATAGCGGCAGTCAATACCACTGGCCAGATGGGGACAGTCAAACACGTTCTACACTTTACAAATGCACATCGGTGTCCATTGTAGGACTCCAAAAATTAAGGCGTTAAGACCGTCATCCATCGGGATCAGCCAATCCGAGTACAAACCGTGACTACGGCACAGCTAGACATATGCACCACCAGCGTGTTTAAGGTTGCTGATACCTGCCCATGACATGCAGGACATATGAACAGAGGTCCCCAGACTGCCGTGTCCATACATGTGCGTCCATATCCCAGTTCCGCACACATGAAGGATGTGTCATGCGTACCGTGGGGGGTTGCAGCCATGGTATCCTGGGTATGCAAAATGGGGCTCGGTGTTGTTTGGCAGATAATCCGTTGTCCCGCCCCGTGGGAGGGCTGCGGGTACAGGACGTGCCTTAGTCCCCAGTAAGGATGCAAAGCATCCATAGGGTAATGCTAAAGGCATGTGTGAAATGTGTTCAGCCCTACATCAGTGTCCAGTAGGCATTTCCCAAGGATGGACAAACGTACGGACAAGATGGCACCCATAATAGCAAACCTGGTGGAATCACACAGCCGTAGTAGGGCATGACACAGGACATAAAGATGGAAACAGCAGTAGATACACCCCATAGACATCCATCCTGCCATGCGAATCCCAGCGTACACAGCAGCGAAGGTGCTATCAAGTATGGGGATCACCCGCTTCCTCTGCGGAACATACCTGCGACCTGTGGAACACATATTAATGGCACACCAACAACGTCAACTAGGAAGGTCATACTATCGCTAAAATATGGCGTTCACACACATAACCGACATATTGTCATGAATAAATAGGTTCTACATGTACCGGCTGTGTTATACTGACAATACAGTGGCGGATAGTTCACAATGGTACCTGTGAGGATTATCTAAAGCAGTTGCCAACCTGCAGGACTACAGTAACACCCTATGGGTAAATTGTGGAAGGACACGGGTTACGTAGCACTACATAATATGGGTAGGCGGACAGACATCCGGGAATGGGGAACATACGGCGGCAGTCAAACCCACTGGCCGAATGGACACAGTCCAACATGTCCTAAACATTACATATGCACATCGGTGTCCATTGCAGGACCCAAAAATACTCCTTAAGTGAGTGTGAGCAACATAGTGTGAACCGGAAGAGGTGACAGCCGTGACTACGGCACAGGTAGATATATGTACCACAAGCGTCTTCAAGGGTGATGACAGCCGTCCATGAAATGCAGGACATATGAATAGGACTCCCCAGGCTGCTGCGTCCATACACGTACGTTCACATCCCATTTCCGCACACATGAAGGGTGTGCAAGGGGTACTGTCGAGGGTTGCAGACATGGGATCGTGGGTATGCAAATATGGGTGTCGGTGTGGATTGGCAGATGATTCATCGTCCCGCCCCATGTGCGGGACGTGGCCATGGCATATGCGTTACTCCGCAATACTAATACCGGTCATCCACCGGAAATGGAGAATGCAGCTGTGAAATGTTGACAGCCCGATACTAGTGTCCAGTAGGCAGTTCCCATGGACGGACAAACGTACGGCCAAGATGGCACCCATAGCTGCAAACCTGGGGGAATCCCACAGCTGTTGCAAGGCATAACCCAGGGAATACAGATACGGTGTACAGTACACACTCCCCATTCAAAGAAAGACCGCTGGGCAGATACCGCGCACACAACACTCCATGTGCCAGCACATCTATGGGGATCACACGCCCATACAGTGGAACAGATGGGTCACCTGTGTAAAGATACCAATGGCACAATCTCCACGCATGCTGGGAATGACATAGGATGGTCAAACTATGGCGTTGACACCAAAGAAAGACATCCTTCGGTGAATTAATAGGATTGATGTCAATACACCATGGCAAACACCCAATGAACAGGGAAGACTTGCTGGCACCCTATGGCCACAAACCATGTCACACATAGGTAGATGGAACAGTCAACATAAACATTTCGTCCACTACAGGTCGCATATGGTATCCAAAGGTACTTCATAGACATGTATGCGCTATCACCCGTTGGCCCCGTGAGACTTACACATAACATGGAAGTATCCAGGCTTTAAATGTCCACCCTTACACTTCCATTTGTCACTTTCTATGCGAGCAATGGAGATGTAGCCACAGCATAGAAAGCAGAGACGTACTGCTAACGAAACACACACATGTCAACATCACAGAAAGCATACTATGAACACACGTATTACATGATATTGTACTATGAAACACAAACAAACCGGCAACCTGCAGCAAGAATAGTCACCGTAGTTCGACACAACACAAGTCTTCGTAACATTTAAACAGTTCATTAAAACATGCAACGTTTTCGTTGTTCCCACAACGTGTGCAGGAAATATGCTATGTCTAAGAATGTTCACAATCAACAATGTGAGTCTTAACATGGTTTTAAATATCACACTGTTGATTGTGAACACTTTCACAATTTGCTTATTCAGTTGTATTGTTGAAAGCAACGGAAACACACACACACACGGAAGGGACGGGAGATGAACCTACGCCTATTTACATGAACTCAGTACAGTATGAAGCATTTACACAACGCGCTACCGAGTTAACTGACGTGAGTGCTGTCAGAGGCATACATGTAGACTGCTGACGCCACCCGCAAGACAATATTTGGAAATAGCCAAGGCATGTGTTGCGGAGCGTCTAAAAGCATAATCAGTCGCAGAGGCAGCTGGAAACACACACACACAGACACACACGGAAGGGACGGGGGACGAACCTACGACTATCTACATGAACACACTACTGTATGAAGCATTTACAGAACGCGCTACCGAGTTTGCTGAACAGAGCGCTGTCACAGGCATACTTGTAGGCTGCTGACATCACCGAAGACAATAGTTGGCAATAGCCAAGGCATGTGTTGCGAGCGGCTAAAAGCATAATCAGTCGCAGAGGCAGCTGGAAACACACACACACAGCGACACACACACACGGAAGGGACGGGGACGAACCTACGCCTATCTACATGAACACACTACTGTATGAAGCATTTACAGAACACGCTACCGAGTTTGCTAAACAGAGCGCTGTCACAGGCATACTTGTAGGCTGCTGACGTCACCCGCAAGACAATAGTTGGCAATAGCCAAGGCATGTGTTGCGGAGCGTCTAAAAGCATAATCAGTCGCAGAGGCAGCTGGAAACACACACACACAGAGACACACACACACGGAAGGGACGGGGGACGAACCTACGACTATCTACATGAACACACTACTGTATGAAGCATTTACAGAACGCTACCGAGTTTGCTAAACAGAGCGCTGTCACAGGCATACTTGTAGGCTGCTGACGCCACCCGCAAGACAATAGTTGGCAATAGCCAAGGCATGTGTTGCGGAACGGCTTAAAACATAATCAGTCGCAGAGGGCGCCGGAAACACACACACACAGAGACACACACACGGAAGGGACGGGGGATGAACCTACGACTATCTACATGAACACACTACTGTATGAAGCATTTACAGAACGCGTTACCGAGTTTGCTGAACAGAGCGCTGTCACAGGCATACTTGTAGGCTGCTGACGCCACCCGAAGACAATAGTTGGCAATAGCCAAGGCATGTGTTGCGGAGCCTCTAAAAGCATAATCAGTCGCAGAGGCAGCTGGAAACACACACACACAGAGACACACACACACGGAAGGGACGGGGGACGAACCTACGCCTATCTACATGAACACACTACTGTATGAAGCATTTACAGAACGCTACCGAGTTTGCTAAACAGAGCGCTGTCACAGGCATACTTGTAGGCTGCTGACGCCACCCGCAAGACAATAGTTGGCAATAGCCAAGGCATGTGTTGCGGAGCGTCTAAAAGCATAATCAGTCGCAGAGGCAGCTGGAAACACACACACACAGAGACACACACACACGGAAGGGACGGGGACGAACCTACGACTATCTACATGAACACACTACTGTATGAAGCATTTACAGAATGCGCCACCGAAGTTTGCTAAACAGAGCGCTGTCACAGGCATACTTGTAGGCTGCTGACGCCACCCAGAAGACAATAGTTGGCAATAGCCAAGGCATGTGTTGTGGAGCCGCCTAAAAGCATAATCAGTCGCAGAGGCAGCTGGAAACACACACACACAGAGACACACACACACGGAAGGGACGGGGGACGAACCTACGCCTATCTACATGAACACACTACAGTATGAAGCATTTACAGAACGCGCTACCGAGTTTACTGAGCAGAGCGCTGTCAGGAGGCATACCCCTACATGAGTGGTATCATTTGCAGAGGCAATGCGCCCGATCGGGTGTTCGGACAGAGTGCGCAGTCACGCAGTCTGTTACCATCCCAAGGTGGCCGTACACTAACACGTTAGTGCTGCAGTCGAGAATAACAAGTAACTACTGATCAGTACATCACTGCATACTGGGCATGCTCAGACACTTAGACTCGGCACAGGGCAGACATGCATACACATGTTGCGACGGCATGGGTGGCGGAATGTGGACCATCGTGTGTCCAGCCACACAACAGAAACCTGGCCATGCCACAGACGTGGCCGCTATGTGGGGATACAGGCATGCACCCGGGTATAACTGCAGATGGCGGTGTGCACTGTGCTGTGTGTCTATCTACACAGCTGCCTACTGGGCATGCTCAGACACTTAGAGTCGGCACAGATCAGACATGCATACACATGGTGCGACGGCATGGGTGGCGGAATGCGGACCATCCTGTGTGTCCGCCACACAACAGCAACCCGGCCATGCCACAGACGTGGCCATTGCTGCGGGGAATATCTAGGTGCAATTAACCATGTGTAGGACTGGCCTACAGTTTGTTGCATGCTACAGACAACCCTCCCAAACACTGGATACCTTCACAGATGTCCTGAGGACACTGGTGAGTGGGCATGCTCTCACAACAGCACCGTATTGGGTGACATGAACCACCCATACATAGCCTGGGAACATTACCCATGGCACAACACAGTACGCCAGCAGTCCCAGGTGTTCACACACCTGGCCACTGTTAAACAGCCATGCACCATACATACTAGGGGGGGGGATGTCTGACAGTTCTGCCCATCACGCATGGTGAGGATATGCCCCACACAGGATGTACAGCCCTCAATGGTGATGCAAGACCGTATAGTGGATCCACTGGTCATCCACTCACTGTAACCAACACCAGCATGGGGGACCTCAGTGATGGCCTCTCCACAGAAAACCACACACATCATACGACCGGTGTGGTACCCTACAAGTCCTCCATGCCAGTGTTGAACAGAGGCCAGACCGGCAAACGCCTAACGAATGCCTTCCCCGACCACCCACATGCATGTCTGCAACAGGCAAACATGATGACATCAGGACCTTGTCCACCACAGGTAGGCACATGGTGTGGTGGACCGCAGCCACTGACTACCTGTACATCAACAGTTGGAGCTACTACATGGCAGGGCAATGACAGTACCAGGGAAACCATCACCCATTCATACCGCCATACGGCCCCACATACCATCATCCAGGTCCGCTCGTGGGAGTGGTACTGCAGAGGGCACATGAGACAACCACAGGGCCTTCCCTAACTGTGGTAAGGACATGGTTGGGGCACACAGACTTGCCTGGAAATGGTCCAGAATGGTACAACAGTCACTGCACCCACAGACATTGTCTGCATACCACAGGACATGTTCCATGCATACATCCCCCCCCCAACACGGAACATACACATCCCACCAGAGTGTATACTCACACACATGTCATATGGCCTGGAGTCTTCCCATATCTCTCTGGCACTTCACACGTCAGCTATGCGCACCGGTGGTGTCCCTGGCTCTGTGCTACCCATCCTCTTTGAGGCCCTCGGCCCACACATGCGGCCACTGTGTCATGTTAGCCTTACTATGGGCTGTGTCCCCAATGGATGCCATATGGCATCTGTGGTCCCACTATGCCAGGGTAGTGCTCCTATGGACTGTCAACAGCCACACCCTATACGCTTGACAAGTGTTGTCTGCAAAGCTGTGTGGAGGTCCATACAGGTGGCCATGGTTACAGATAGCGTGTACAGCCAATACCGGAACATACCCACAACTACATAGTCAAGGGCGGATCCTGCCTCCCGAACCTGCTCGTCCAGTCTGGAGTGGTCACCAAGGCCATTGATGGGGATACGTGGGTTTGCACACAGTACCATGACCTGGTGGGAGCGCTCAGAGCACACTACACATGGGACCCATGGAAAGGCTCGCCAGCATACATGTGGGGACATATGTCACCTGATGCTTCTCAGACAGGTTGGAGGTCACACCACACAGGGTTGGTGCTCAAGGTGCCTTGTCACACTCATATCTGGACCCAGTGGAGGCCCACAGGGCTCACTCCTGTGCCCCCTGCCATATGGCATCCGACCTTCCAATGTGCATGCAATCATAGGGGGATTGTAGCAGACAAGGTATGCAGATGACTACGCACCGGCCAACATACCCAACACCCCATGTTACACGAACATCCACCTAGGGCGCCATAGACATGGATGACTGGTGCCAGAGCCATGGCCTGCTACTAAATGCCAGAGAAGGTGCAGCCCTACCCAGTGTGAAGGACATGTTCGTCCCAATGTCACATGTAGGTGGTACGCCATTACAGATGGTGGACATGTTCAGGGAAATGGCTACCACACCTGTCGGCAACCTCTGTCAACACACACAATGGCAATGTGGGTGTGAAGACATTCCATTGTGGCCTCCTGGTCTGGATGGAATGGCAACCACATCAGGAGTGTTCATTGTACACCTGTACACATCACACACCAGAGCAATGACTGCGTACAATGGCACATGTGGCCTGTAGCTAACCTGACGCCTGCAGCACTCGGAAGGACCGCAAACGTTCCACAAGACGGGGATGACGGTGCTAGGACATGTGTCACAAGCTGCACGGCCAAGGGGACACCGGCTGTGGATCTTCACAGCACAGCTGCTCCGTGGTGATCTGTGCCTGACATACACGGCCATGTCTGACCTGGGTGACATGGGCACATTCCACCTCCCAGGCCCCATGCAAACACGGGCACAGAAGCGACTGTCAGACACCTCAACTCAAAGATGAGTGGGACATGCTGGGGGAACAGGGTAACGGCCAGACACCCCCTACAACACGGGGAGGAGTGCCAGGCCATGTGAAGGAAAGGCCCTGACTGCCTTTGTCCAGGACTGCTAATGATGTGTGGATGTGTGATGATAGTTATGCGCCAGGCAACCTCTGTGTGTCACTGCTAGACCAGGGACTGGGGACTGATGGATATGGCATCCCCATCCTGAGGGGTGTTAGATGCCACACACAGTCATGCTAGGTCCACACATGTCGTAGGGCACATATCCTGTTACGTTCATGTGCGCCTATGTACCTATGTAGGGGTCCATGCCGGATGTGGGTAACTGTGCTATGCTGATTTTGCCAGACATGCCTGTGGGTACCCCACGACTACACGTGGGGAACTAATTACAGTGCTCCCAGTAGGCACGTGCAAGTACACCATCAGTATCATACGGGTTAACTGCACCGACATGGTGCTACACATGTAACCACCACACATACTGTGTACACATATCAATGAATGCTGCACCTGTCCTGCATGGTATGTCTGCTGCATGATGTCCGTGCACAACCCACATCACATACACACCTGTCACCAGCCATACACACACACCACAACATACACATCACGTACTATGCGGACACAGGTATCACATACACCTCTCACTATCGTGTCCACCCTGTGCATCATAATATGTTAGCTTAACCATGCATTGATGGTGTGGCTCACAGTTATGCGGCAGAGACTTAATCATATGCACAGGGTGATATGTGCCACAGGCATGGGCTGTACCAATGGATGACATCATGTGTGTGTGTAAGGGCCAGTGCATTGAGTGGGCATGACTATGTAGATTGCATGTGGGTGTGGTGGAGCCCTACAGTTGTGTCTGCTGTGTGTGGGTGTGTGTGTACACAGTTCAGTCATCTGTGATGCCTACACGGGTATGCTTGGCAGCCCCTGACTGTACAGTGCAGGTGTTACGGCTCACTGTGTCTGCCGGTGGCGAAGTGACCTGCGCCTGCCTGGGGTCGCACGGGCACGACCGGGTGGAGGTACAGACTGTCCACTCTCCGATGTCACTTGTCCGCTGGAAACGCGCCACGACGGGCCGCCCAGGGCCACGCCCACGTGGCCTGCTCTGTCCTGGTGTGGATGGTGTAGTAGCAGCTGCAGTGCTACTGCTACCATCACTGTCTGTGTGGGCATGGGAGGTGGCACGCACACGCTGACCTGCAGCAGGTGGTGTTGCTGGCACACGCCCACGTGCCCTATGCCTCACCCCTACCTGGTGTTCCTGCACGGACTGCGACGCCAAGGATGGCCAAGCCTCGGTCGAGGAGACCAGCCATGTCGCCCAATCTCCTATCCAGAACATCGGCAAGATGCTGTTGTGCATTCGCCAATGCCTGGATGCTGTCATTTAGGGTACGGATTGCGGACCTCTGCAGCCTCTGCCCTTCCTGGTTCTGCCGTTCGGCACGTGCCTGCGCCGCCATTACAGTCTGGAACATGCGTCTGGTTATACCAGCTGCTGCACCCTGTACGGCAGGTGTATGTCTAGCGGTGCTCCCCCTACGGGCAGCACCTGCCACATGCCTGCGTGGCACTGCACCAGTCCTTACACCGGCAACATCGTGTGTACCCACACCTGCTGCAGCCACCACACATTCCTGCTCGGGGACAACAGACGCTGACTGACCGTCATCTATGGGCAACAGTGTTGGGGTATGTGTCGGCATCTGGACCGTGTGCGGGGATGAAAGGGACGTATGTGTGATGTTCTCCAGTGGCACAGACTCTGCCTGTGACGACCCTGCCTGTGCCTCATGCACATGGTCATCACCACTAGTATCTGTGGGGACACTAGCATCAGATTGACCGCAGGAGGGGAACGCACCTACAGCACCTGTCAATACAAAGACATACCATCGGTTACAATACAGACACACACACACACACACACACACACACACACACACACACACACACACACACACACACACACACACACACACACACACACACACACACACACACAGCATGCATGTGATAATGCAGGTGGCATGCAGCATTCACACAACACAGACCAGTGAATGCAGACCAGGCATTCATAGTGGCAGTATGTACACTGCCCTGGTGGGGACAGTACAACAGGCAGGTGTCATTTAGTAGGCATGCAGTACACACATTCATGGTAGTTTGCATGCATCAGCGTGATACACCGTGTGGCCGCGGGCGAATTGAGAGTACACATGGCTGCCGACACTATGTAATGTACACCGCAAACATGTGTGGTATCATGTGGACATGTGAAGATGGTGTCCCACCGCATGCACCACATCACAATGGCTGTCATGGTGCAGTGTTATGTGTACAGTGTACAGATACAATGTATGTGTAACAGTGATGTCTGTGCAGGTACGTTTGCTGTGAGCTGTGTGCATAGCTGTACGGTGTGTGGTGCGGGCTCTGTGCCACTGCACAGTAGCAGGACACAGCTATGTGTCTGTGCGATGCGTGACCTGGACGCATTACATTGCCATGTCTGTAAGTCAGTTCAGCTGCTCAGCAGCACATATATGGTGGACATTGGAGGCACCTGTAGTAGCTGTGGAGAGGAATTTCATGTCACTGGTGTACTACATCAGATGTCCAGGGGGTCCACTACAGTGATGAACCCACTATGTGTGTACAGGGTGCAACGGTGAGTACCCACTGTGGATGTGCTGTGTGGCAACATGCCTGTAGGTATCAACCATGGCCTTGTCTGTCTGAGTCATTGACAATTGTGTGTGGTAGACATCGCGGCACACGGCCCTGTGGTGGCCCATGTGACATACACCCATACTAGTGTGACGGTCACATTCTCTACGGATATGCTGACAGTGTGTATGTCTGCTATGTTGTGCATAGGTCATATCATGGTGTGACAATGCTGCAGCCAGACATCCATCGCATGGGACATGGCATGCGCCATGTCACAACGCGTGCACCCGATGCAGGGCATGGGTCACATTGGTAACACCTGTGCTCTGGCCAGATCACAGCTCACTCTGTGGTACTGTGTGCATACTGCACTGGCATACCAATGCATACTACACATGCAGCCATTGTGTAACACCTACACCATTGTATGCATAGCTGAATGCACGTAACACACCAATAGGTTGTGTGGTGTCATACCACTCTACGGTAACGGGTGTATCTACTGTACATGGGTGGTGTGTATGTCGGGTGGTGCGAGCTGTATACCGTGACGGGGGCACACACAGGTGAGCATGTCATGCCTAGACACATGGGGAATATCAATACAGCAGAACATGCGTTTGACTAGCAACAGACTTACCTGCAACAGACCCTTGTCCTTGCGACACGCCAGACGTACCTGTAAAGGCATTACACAAAGGTATACACATTAGCCATTACTATCTCCACGGTCAGCACTGTGCATGTCACATCATGCATGTGTGTGGTAGCATGTGCCATGCACATGTCTGCTAACACAACATAGCATACAATGGTTTGCATCTTGTGTGGCCATATACCTGGCATGTATTGCTATATCATGTGTTGTACTATGACACCCACACCCACGTCGCCTATCATACAAACATGCAACACTGACTTACCATGCGGCTCCAGGCCCATAGCTCGGGAGACACCCACCTCCATGATGGACGCAAGTGGTTCTGCGTGTTGTTCCGTGGGTGTCCCCAGACTGGCCAGGAGCTCCTCCGTAGCTGTGAGTGGGGGCTGTGTTGGTGGCCCACCACCTGTCCCACGTTGTTGCCTGGCGATTGCAGCGGCACGCTGTCTTGCATGCCGGATCAGGTCTGTGCAGTGCCTGCGGATTTGTTGGTAGCTGCGGTTGGTTCCACCCACGCTGTTCACCCTCCTGCACAACTCCTCCCACATCTCCTGCCGTTCTTGTGCCTGCTGTGGCACATGGCTAAACAGGGCATTGTAGTTACTCTGGAGGTATGGTATGATGACCTCCTCCTCCTGTCGGCTAAATGGTGGAAGCCGGGAACGTGGCATTATCTGGAAGACATAATGATGGTGGCAGGTCACATTCACACTGCTGTGCTGGCATACTGTTGGAAATACATTGCTATGACATGTACGACATCTGCACAGTGATCTGTGAAGGGCATTGTGGCGGTGACACAGCCGATGTTGTGGCTTCACACCATTGAGCACTGGGTGTCACATCATATCTGTGTGCCACCCCATCACACTGTGCACGCACCATGTAGATGTTAGCCTGCCATGGACATGTGTACCTGGCTGCACCTATGTCCATATCAGTTGGCATAAGTCCCCATGTGACGTCTGTGCTACTGTTCACCTGTACGCTGTGTATATGTCAGTACACATCACGTCTGTGTCCATTGTGAACGTCAGCAGCGGCACTGTACACATACACATGGACACCTGCACATGCATGTGTTGTGCCATGTACTTCCACACAGCACTGTACCAGTGCTGGACAACTTGCCCCAGCTCACCTGTGTTACGTATGTGATAGACATGGAGCAATGTGTAACCATGACACATTAGCAGGAAAGGCCATGCATAGCATGTACACACACACATTGTGCAGAGCATCACACAGCACCTGTAACATGACAGGGTGCATCGCCACCACATTACTACTGTGTATGGTTGCTAGTGAGAGTGCCTCTTGTCCATTGCACCATGTGGGACTGTGATAGCTCATGCAGCCTTGCTGGTCATCTCTGCATGATATGGCAGGGTATGCCACATACATGGCAATGGGTGTGACCCACCCAGGGGCTGACGGTATTGGCAGGGTGGCTGTCCATTGCTTTTGTCATAGCTGTGTGAATATGGACATTCAACATGTTTATCACCATGGTGTGGACACTGTCCTCCAGCGAGGTATGCTGTACGCTGCTTGTTGAGGGTGTGTGTGGTGCATGCAGGTATCACACATCCATGCATACACTGTAGCCCTGGCAGGTGCTATGTGCTGGGATGTTGATCGACACAGTGCTGTATGTGTACACACACCGCTATCCCATGCACATGGATAGCTGCCTGAACTGATGTGGGTAACACATATGTGTACATCCATTGCCCGCTGCCACCCACATGTCTGCTGCTGCACTACACACCGCCATCCCTCCCTGTGTGAATGTGGTGTTGGCCTCAGCAGAGGTATCCATGTATGGGGACATGGATGTTCACATAGCAGGCCCACTGATGGTATCGTCGATCTGACCATACACATATGATGCACCGCTCACACATACAACCCATTCATATTGTTGTTCACAATGGTGACACGGCTATATTGCTATGCCGGAGCCATTCACAGACATACATACACAGAGGCATGCACGCCCATCTGTGTCATTGCCTGGACTATTGGTGTGGTTTGGCACCTAACGTGTTTGACTGCAGGTGGCGCAGAGACCTACTGTGCACATGTCTACATGGTAGGCCTGTTCTACGGTAGGCATCTGTGATGTGCTGTGCACATCTCATATCTGCACATTTGGTTGTTGTCCATCGGTCCACAGGCCAGTGGTGGGACATACAGGGATGTTGCTGAACATATGTACATGCGACCCTGTACAGCTGTGATGCTAGCCTCTCAGATGCTCATGTGTCGTGGACGTGAACACCGGTCCATACCCATCTCCACCTGTGGGTTGCTATCATCCCACACACTCCTTGTACTGTATGTTCAGGCTATGCAGCTATGTGGGGCTTGTGTGCATACAATACGATACTATGTGCCTTTGCACCCATCACAGACATTGTCACACAGGTACACCGCCAGCCATACACATCGCAGATTGTTGTCAGCATGTCACATGTGGTACACACCTAACACATCTCCTGCGGACATGGTAATCTGTATGGGCATGTCCAGTAGTGACATACCACAGCTACCCCTACATGACGGCTATGCAGGACATGTCTGTGTACATCTACTGTGACATATACACAAGCAATGCCCCCTACCTACATCACATGGTACTACCTGTGGAGTATGTGTGTCTGCATCCATGCTATGGCCATAGATGACAATTGTACATCTATATGTGCAACATACCTCAGTGGGGTTGTCATGAGCACATGTTCCATGTGTCAATGCATTGTTTGTGTCTGTTGGGCAGTCATTGTTGTGCATGGTTTACATGGCTGACATAGTGTACTGTGTCTGATTCCAGGTACTTCATTGGGCTACCAGCATTGTACATTTCTACAGCACATTCCAGCCATCATGTAGCCAGCTTAGATGACAGTGGGAGGTGTTCCGCCATGTGCACATATGTCACACGGTACAAGGGTGACTGACACACATTGTCAGGACTGGGTTCTGACTGCTGTGGATGTGTGTACCGGTGTTGACAACCATGACTGCACCAGATGGTGTCTTCTGGATGTGTGACATTCACAACAAACACACACATTCACATAGCAGCACATCGTCCACGACAATTGACATTCCTGCCTGAACACTGTGTACGGTATGTTTGTATGACCACTGCATATATCACTGGTGGCCACCAGCATGGCTGCCTACAACAGCAGTGTGTATCCTGTGCAAACATGGGTTACACCAGTCACACCACACCTGTGCCAGCTGGCCCTGTAGTGGGTGACAGTGCAGTTCCATTCATCATGTAACAGTATACATCGTGCACCAGTATGTTGCAGACATGTGAACGGCTGTGCTAGTCGACATATGCACATGACACATCACCTGGTACACCGTGTCTGCCTTGCCACCTGCTATTGTGACCACCCTGTGATGACATTGTACGGCCCACATGGACGTGGACATGTGATGGCTCAATGGTGAATTAACCGTCCAGGTGTGTGTCTAGCCAAGTGTCCAGTAGCCAGTGGTCTGCATGCAGGGATAGTCTACATTGGCCTACTCTGTCACTGGGACTGTTGACTATGGTCATACTGTTGTTATGCAGGCATGTGCTGTTTGTCCAGTCTGATAGTCATGTTCAACCACACTACCGTGGCACACATGACGTGTGGACATCTGGCTAAGGTGTGCAGCCCACATGTACATCTTCACATGCTATGCTGCCTGTGCAGCAGTGTCACATGTCTGTCTCCGGCAGGGCTGTCACAGGTAGGCACAGCATGCAGTGATGTGTGACAATGCTTACACCCTCCACTGTGCTGTACACTAGCACTGCACACACAGTACAGCACACATGTCATTTATCTGCAGTGCCTGGGACCTGCCTCCATGCCCTACACAGCACACCTGCCAGTCCAGATTGTACACAGATCATACCTCCCAGGCACATACCTGGACTGCAACACACACGGGTGGGTGGTTCCCACACCACACCGTGATTTACACACATACTGTATTTTCCCATGACACATTGCATCATAGGTAGTCCATGTTCAGATACCCATGTTCGTGGCCGCTACGCACATTGTGACACGCGACAGTGAAGACACTGTACACCACGGGTTACATGCCAGTCGGGTTGGCATACTGTACATTGCACCTAGGACAGTTGCTACTGCTATGTATTGCCAGCAACACGCCCTTCCCTAGTATGGACTCCCATGTACCCACACATGCTTGGCCATGCAGTACGCATAGCTGGGTGACACATTACACGACACATACCATACCTACACTACCCTCAGCATGCACCAAACCTCCATGTGTCTGTATGCTAGGCCTACACACCTCCCCCCTCTGTTTGCTGAACATCCATGCTTACCATCCCTGCTAGCCACACCCTAAACACACAACCATAGCAGCATGCATGGTACATACACACTACAGCCGGTATTACTGACATCCACTGACAGAGGTAGTTGAGGGCATGGCACCCCGTCCGATGGACAGTCTATGTGCCTATGCCAACAGTGATCACAGTGCACTTCTGCTACATTTACACACTGGTAGGGACCATGCTATTCCACACTGAGACATGGTGGTGCTGGCCTTTTCACAGATGACACAGTGGTATTCCTGTTCCATGCACACGTGCTGTATGGGCACATGTGCAGGCTGTTGCACGGTAGTTATGTTCACCTGTGTGTTGTGTGTCACTTGACAGTCATGGTGTGTCCTGCTGGTGCATGACATACTCCACAGCTAGCTACCTACACATGACTGCCAGACATTGCAGTGTGGGCCCTCACGCAGTGTGGTGGTATGTCTCTGCTGTTTGACTACATCCACATTCAATGCAGCATACCACGGTCATGCAGGCATTGTCGACACAGATGTTGCTGGCATCCTGCCTGCCAATGGGGTACCTACCAACAATACACACTCTCACTCACTACAGGGTTCCAATCCTTGGCTGGACATTGTATTAACCCTGTGGACACATACATAGTACTGCCATGCACATGTTATGTCTGGGAACACAGTCCCAATGTCACCTCCAACCGCCGTAGTTGTTGTATCCCGCCAACCTGGCTGTTACATGGCTCTGCAGCAGCACACGTCAGTGACTGCTAGCCCATTCATGTACGCTGTGCACCCTGACCACCACACTACCACATCTATCACACTACACATGGATGGTACTGCATTGCACGTATGGGGCTGCATCTCTACACCCATGACTGGGCCATTCAGTATGGCACTGGGCCACATCTTGACATACATGCTTCACACACTCATTGACTACCTGCATGCCTTTCCTGGCACCCTTGTTGGGCTTCTGTGCGCCACAGCACACCACATCCCATGCTGGCCACCTGTCATATTATTGCATGGGTGGTTGGGGTGGTACAGAGGGTATCACATCAGACATGATCCGCTCTTTGCCCTTCAGCACCATTCCACTTTATGCTATTGACAGTGTACACATCCAGCATCACATCATACCCTATGTATCGGCATGTTACGCCATGTGCCTTCTGTACAGTTCACACAGTGGTGCAGGCATATCATGCTAACTACAACATTTCAGGGACGTGTGGCATTGCATGTTCCTCAGACATGTGGCCCCTCATGCTCAGTATTTGCATATGTACACTACCTGCTGTCACACAGTACTGTACATGCCTACATATACCACTTCTACATACCTGGCAGCATTCTAGCTCATCCTACTCATGTTGCTGACACCCATACAGGTGTCAGTGTGGCAGATATATCATGTAGATATCATTGCATCAGTTACATCACACATAGTGCATACACATCACCTTTGCATACTGACAGTCATGCGGTGTGTATCACATGGATACTGTCCCTATACAGGCATATCACGTTGTACATGGTTGATGTACACACACATGGCCCACATGGTGCTGTGGTTGCCATATTACACCATGGCGTGGGTACACATGTGCAGGACTACACATTTCTGGACCGTATGTCTAGCTGATACCTTGGGTGCCCTTGTACCTGTGCCATACACACATGTACACACAGGCCGTGTTACGATAACACGTGTGGTGTACCTTACACAATGGATACAACGTTACATGTCTCAGTGTAGTCATGCTGTGCTCTCTACCCGGCTCAGACAGTTTACATATGCAGATGACAGTCATGTAACACATCTGTGCTCACCTGCATGCCACTAACACAGGGGTGTAATGTACTCTGCCATGGGCCATGTTCTCCGCAGTACTGATGCATGTAGTACTCCTACATGGCGTTTGCAGTGGGCAGGGGGGGAGGAGCAGTCCTGCATGTGTGCACACATGCCACATTGCTCAGCCCGGGCGTCTGTGTGACATCCACAGACTGGACACACACCATGCTGTGGGACATAGGTCCTGTGCACATCCCACAGGGGCACACTGTGTCACTAGTCATGTGATAGCTGCCTTGCTGGTAGGGTGACACAGACCCATGGTACCACCACAGCGGACGCATTGTACAGACATGACAGTTGACATCCAGTTCTGCCGCTCAGTGGACACTACCATGGGGGGGGGTGTCAGTACTGTGTACATTGCACATGTGTTTACACACGGCCCTGCTGGACATCATTGTGGCACACATTGCACCTGCTATGGAACGTTTGGACATGGTCACTTGCTGTTACCTCCATTTCGGGTACCTATTCTGCTACTACATTGTCCCATATGTGCAGGCCATACATATCTTGTGTATGTATATAACATTAGGCCATCGCTCCATCATGCATGCTATGCCTGTGATACTGTCTATGATTTGTGAACATATCCATCATGACAGCTTTGCATTACACATAATTGACATAGTCGCCTACTGCGTGGGATAGGTGCACGTCGTGCGCACATTCCATATGACATCGACGGTATATGCCCATGCACATGTGTGCTGTGACACTATACATAAATGTCCTATCCCCTGCTGTGGCACTTCATTGTTAGATATCCACTGCCAGCATCAGCGTGGGTGGTGGCATTGTTCTGTGTTTGCAACCCCTATGGCAGACCTGGGGTAGGGTTACCACCTGTGCCACTTTGCAAGGGACAGTCCCTCCTTGGGCAGTTGTGTCCTGACAAAATGTATCACAAATGGCAAATGTCCTGAGATTGTGGGACATCACTATATCCCATTCTTATGTAAGAGTTGCATAACATACTTATTTATGTATGTACATTCCTAACTGTTACAAGACACACAATAAGCAACTGAACTGCTACAGGACTACACTTTTCTTTATGCAAAAGAGTAGAGTTCTAACCTTTGTACTGACCATGGGTATGTGTCCACCTGTAACATCTGATGTGTGTCCCGACACTTTCCCACTTTGGCCTTTTGCAAAGGTGGCAAGCCGGACCTGGGGTTATCCCGGGTGTTTACATGTTGTCCCACTGCTGTGCACACGTTGTCCACAGTCGCTGGTATGCTGCGCGCTTTAGCATTACATATCCAACCTTCGCCTCTCTGCCTGATGGACAGGTATCTTTACCTACACACACCGCTCACATACTGTACAGATTCGCCATACGTATCGCGTTACACACCAGTACATGTCGTGGGTTCGACATACCTTTCCGCCTTTTGTTCTGAGTTCGCCTCTATTCCCTTGTTTCTCTTGTTTCTCTTTCTATTTGGATTAGTTCGGTATGAACATTCGGTTTGAATATACAGGGAGTCTTCCTTATATTCGTCGTCGCCTGAGGCATGTGGGTTAATCAGGCCAATAGCTGTTCCGCGGTGTGGACTTATGAGCATATAAGCGGTGATCCCCCTCCTTTCGTTCGCTACGCAACGGCACTAGGCCATGGTTCTTTCCTCGTGGCCGCTGGTTATTTGCATTACCTTCGTGAGGATGGTATGTATTGTATCATGTTTGTGTGACTGCATCCGCTATGTGTGGTGTCGGGTACATTTCGCTGTGGTGTTAGCCGTGGATTGTGTGTGTTGGGTATGGTATTGTGTTCGACATGTGGGTCCCCGTGTCCTGGCGGCGCCTGTCGATGGCGCTGTGCATTCAGATGTGTTACATGGCTGTTATTTTCCTGTACATAGCTTAATGCATGGATGCATCAGCCGCTGCTAGTGTTTCCCAGGAGCTTGTTGTGGGTATGCCGCTGTCATTCACTGCCTGTATGTGTTTGCTACGGTTTTAGCTGTTATCCCTTTGATATGTGCAATGGGGTATATCTGCGGATGTGGGTGACGGGTACGGGTGTGAGTCTTGCATTTATACATACCAGATATGCTTGTGTGTGTGCTCCATCCCTGCTTGGGGAGCTGCGGGTTACCTGTCTGTTGTTCCGGAATGTTTGTTTTGTTGATGTCGCCTGCTGTCGGTATCGCCTGCATGTGTGCTTCCTGCACGTATTCCTCCTTCACATCGGGTTATATATCTGCGGATGTTCGTCCGCGCCTACTATCCATTGGCATTTTGTCGCTGATAGTTACGGTGAATGTGGTCCTATACTTGGGGCGGACTGTATGCTACCGTAGCCTCCTATTCGTGTGCCGCTTGCTTACGCCACGGTCGTGGAACACACCGCGGTATTTACCGGACCGTAAGTGTTCACGATCGGTGCCGGATAGCACATTCGTATTTTCGCCGCACATGCCTGATGCTGTGTAACGCTGCCGACGGACCGTGTGGAGTCTACGTTATGGCCGCCATACCCACGGTCATGGTTTGTACATGCGCCCTTTGCATCTCCTGTTTGCTATGGCCCTGTGGTACACTTTGGGACATTTGCGCTTTGCATCATTTTACGCCGCCACGGCATAGCCACTGAGGAGATGTCAGTACTACTTTGTGGGTACTGCTGTACATACGCCTATGGTTCCTGTACTGTATGCCTACGCCTGTTATTACACTCCGCCTGTGACATGTCATCTACATACACAGTTTACACTGGCACACACATTACACACACACAGCGGAACACACGACAACCTCACCTCACACATACACATATTGCCGCCATGGCTGTCAACCTTCTATTTCCAGAGTGGGGAACACACACAATAGTAATGTGAAACAAATGGGCATAATGTGGAACACATAGTAATGGCATAGTGACAACTTCAGCTAAGTAGGTCATAGGTTGATTATAATATGCTGATTTACTTACAGTGAAGAACCTTTACTGACTTACTATGAGTACATTCTATTTACCAGGATGTCATTTATATACATTCCTAACAATGGATGTTTGAGAGACATTTTCAATGTGGAACTTGGAGGAACTGCGAGGAACATGAACTGTTTTACACCCCAAATGAGGTACGCCTCATAATGTCGTACACTTCACTGGTATGCTTTCTGCTTTCGCACCGACGGTTGAACACAATACCTACACGCTATCGCCGGTGGCGGCGTATCTCCGCACTCATATCCTATGGATATGACACGCTATATGTAGGGTTGCCACCTTTTCAAATGGCCAAAGTGGGACATTTTTAGTAGGAACGTCAGATTTTGCATGCCAACACATACCCACGGCCAGTACAAAGGACAGCGATTCACTTCTTTGACGGAATACAAAGCTGTGGCATTACAGTTGCTTATTCTGTTTATTATCATATTTAGATGTTTCTTCTACAAAATAACTGTTTTATGCAACTAATAAAGTAATTATGGGAAATGGTTTTGTCCTACAATCTCGGGACATTTGCCATTTTGTCAATGTTTTTGCAGGACACAACTGCCCAAAGGGGGTCTGTCCCTCACAACGTGGGACAGGTGGGAACCCTACACATATCCCGTTACTGTACCGTGGACTGGTGACCATCCCGACACGCGGATTTGTATTGATGCAGGTTAACATTTCCATGGCTGGCGTTACCTGCCCTGCCCACCCTCCAGGATGATCGGGTTGTCGGTCACTATGTTTAATATGTGGTGATTTCGCGTCTTACTTATCTGTGAACTTGCATCCCTGGGTTCCATATTACCCTGTTGTACTTTCTATCTGTGTATGCGCACGTATATTTCTACATGTGTACTGATATGTATTTCCAGATCTGTGTATGCACATGCGCATATGTGTGGTCGACTTGGCGCGATAGTGGCAGCATATGGCTACGCCGTGTGCTGTGGAACCGGGCGGCGTTGAGGTGTTGGCATTCCATGCTCTGCTGGCTATTGGGTGTGCAGTGTTTGGGCGGTGCCTTTGTTGGAGTCACACATACGTCCGCACATGCGGTACACATTACGGGCGGACATGTTTGTGTGGCGTCCATTTTACTGTGTGTGCAGGTCAGGAGGTGTCAGTCCATGGGGCCTACACTGTCAAAGTATGTGCTATGCGTTCCCTCTTTGCCAGGGCGTAGGCATATTGGGTACGCCTCTGTCTACCTACTGGGGCTGGCTCAGTGTGTCCGTGGCGCCGGACGCCCTGTGCCTGTGCTTGCCCTGGCAGTTGTGGTGGGCTTGGTGGCCCTCCGGCATTATGTCCCTGCAGCAGCTGTTTCCGCAGAATCATATTGTGTAGCATACAACATACTATGAATATGTGGGCACTTGTGCCTGGAGAGTACTGCAAGGCTCCACCGGATGTATCCAAGCACCGGAACCGTGATTTCAACATCCCGAACACACGCTCTATGATTATTCTCGTTTGTGCGTGTGCCCCATTATGGCGCTCTTGCATGTGTGTGTGTGCATTTCTGATGGGTGTCATCAACCACGGCTCCAGTGCGTAGCCAGCATCCCCCACAAGGTGACCTTGTGTGATGTCCCCACTGGCAAATACCTGATACAGCTGTGAGGCATGCCAGATATGGGAGTCGTGGTAGCTTCCAGGGCTGCCAGCACACACATCCATGATAATGCCCCGCGCATTGCACACGACCTGGCAATTGATGGAGGGGTATCCCTTGCGGTTTATGTAGCGCCTACCCTGCTCCCCAGGTGGTGACTTGATTTCTATGTGCGCACAGTCTATCGCACCCAGGACCTCCGGTATTGTGCCACACGGTGGAAGCGGCGATATTGCTAGCCAACTCCTCCTGAGATGTGGGGAACTTTATGTGCTCATGGGCATGTGGTAACATGGCATCCAGGAACTGGTGTAGTACCCTGGATGCTGATGCCTGTGAGATGCCCATTATGTCCCCAGTGGGCCTTTGAAAGGTACCTGTAGCCAGTATTCGCAAGCTCACACATACCTTTGTGTCCACTGGGATGGGCTCCCTCTGTTGTCTCTTGTTCTCAGGCGCAGCCGCACAGCTCCACTATTTGCTGTAACGTGTCCCTGTCCACCCTGTAGCGCTCTACTATCTCCAGGTCTCGCAGCCCCTGGTAGGTCACCCTTGGTCTGAACACTCTCCTTCTCCTGTGAGGCCTACGGTAGTTGTCGGCACCACCCTCCGCAACTCCGCCTGTCTCTGCCACATACCTATGCATCACGGCCACGCAGCACCCAGCATATACATGTTAAAAGTTCCCCGCCTGTTTACACCCTACGGTGCGGCGTTTGGGAAATCGCTGTGTGTTGTGCGATTCACATTTATTACTGTTGTGCTGTATACCCAGTGAAGTCATTGGGTGTGTCCAGCGGCCGTATCCATGGATTATTTCCGTGGTTTTATGGTTGCAACTGCAACGGTACTGCCTGTCGTGTTACATTACAGTTGCCTGCATTGCCTTCGCCTTGCATCTTACATTACTGCATCCTGCAGGCACATGGCATATGATGCATTTTATCTGCAGCCGCAGTTATGCTACCTCTGTACTTGGCTGTGCTATTTCGGTTCTTTGCTCTTTGCATTTCTACTACATCCCCTACTATCTTTGCACTCATATGCCTCCCGTTTCCCGTTATGCAGGAGTCTGCATGCAGAGTTCTCAGCTGCCGGTGTTTGCCCTTCCTGCATTGATTGGTGTTAATTGCTCATTACGGATCCATTTACACTGCTTCCGCATTTCCTCGTATTCTCCGCATTACCTTCCTATATCCGTGGTTGTTGACGGTGAGGCCGTCACATGACTGGTTTAGGGAACGTAGTCATACTCGTGCACATGCATTTGTACGCGCATTATGTACTCTCAGCACATCTATTTCCTAACACGCCAGCCCTGATGCTGTGATGTGCATTGTACAGCCCAGATTTGCTGACATCCAATATCCTTCCTCCTACAGTGGCACACCCCTCTGTGGTTGACATGTATCACGTGTAGGCCACTCCTCGGTGTAGTACCGCTACGCCGCTTGCTCCATCCTTACGCCGCTTTTGCGATTCACTTTTATCTGCCCCATTTGCATGGAATTGACTACTAATACATGGTTACGGCGCCGACACCGCCACCACTCCTTGACAACCATTGCGCTGGGGTTGCAGCTTTACATACATACTATGGTGTGTGGTGGCTGTGCAGCTGATTTGTGTTCTACTGCTCTTTTGGGACATTGTCATATTATTTCATTGCTTTGCAACTTCTGTGCACATATCCCGGGTCTGCTGTTCTTTCTACGCACGCACCATTTATGTCATTTTTACATTTTGTGCATATTTTCTTGGGACATTCTCGGTGCCTTTCCACATTGGCATATTGCACCTATATGATACCTGACTTTGACAGCCTTCCGTTACTCCTCCGTATGTTTGGGTAAATGTAAACCGCTTTTTGGTTTACATTGCCGCGTCTTACGCTTACTGCGCCACTTCGTGGATCGCTATTTGCCCTCATTTGCATGGTGCAATACCGCACACAGTGTGTTTTGCATACCTACGCCGGGGGGCGGAGACGGTCCGGCGCACGCCGGTAGTGCACGTGGGATTCATTCATACCTGAATCGCTAAGCAGCCATATTTGGCGTTATAACGCCGACGCTATGCTGGCGCCTGGCGCAAGGTTCATGAATCCCGGGGGCTGGCTCTGAACATGGTTTTACATTTTCAATTCTAAGAGTAGTTGACACTAATATATGTGGGGGTAATATTAATGACTATACTGAAAAGGAAGACTTTAATTGGATTTTACACTTAGGGACACATGTTATGCCTGGTTTGAATGGATATGTATCTTTAAAGCCTTTATTGAAAGAAAAACACAGACGAGCCTGATATTATCATGTGACCCACTTTGATATTATATAAGTGGTAGATGGTATATTTTGTATTTTTTTGTTTGTTATACCTGAAGAAGCCTTGTTTAATGTGAAAGTTTTTGCTAGTGGTTTTAAAAGTTGTTTGATTCCAATAAACACCTTAATTACCAGCTGCTTGTGATTCTAGTGACTTCTGTTTTACTTGCTTACCTCCTACTCATCCCCAAGAAAATTAAGTTAATGTTTTTACCTCAAAAAAGTTTCCAAAATCAAAAGGAGTTTTTACCATAAAGTCAACAAATAATACTGACCTTAAAACTAACTCACCATAAACTTCTAGGTGTTATAATAGACAGTCTCAAATATGATCAGCATATACTGCACACCATTAAATCTGCACAGAAACCAGGCTCCCGTTATAGGATCAATGGATTCCTTATAGATACTACAAGAAAAACTCTAGCCACTACCTTCGTATTGCCAGATAGCTTATACACCACTCATATCCTAACAAACTTAAACTATACTCAAACAAATAAACTTTACTTGTGCTGCAATAAAATAGCTAAATTTGCCACTACTCTCTCATAGGACCCACCATTGTCATAATTTAAAGAAATTAAACTGGCTTGAACTACACAACTGTCTAACATATTCACAGCCAACTACACAAACTCATTCATCATCCAGAAAAATAGTATGCATTACAAAACTTATTACTAACTTACTGTCCAGCAAGGGACCTCTGCTTTAGTAACAAATTATTATTACTTACAAATAAGTCATATAATGTTGCAGGAGACTTGACCTACTACCAATATTTTGGTAAACTCTAAACTAGTATCCCCACACAAATATAACTCTCTAACAAACTCAGTACTTTTAAATCATTGCTTAAACATCTTAACCAGTCCTCATCCTGCACATGCTCATCACAAGGTTGAGACTTTGTGTTCACTGTATGGTATTCTCCAATTACTCTACTTAAACCGAATACCTCTCACTGAAATGACAAAACAATTTTTATATATAATTAATGCCTGTACAATCCACTAAGTTGGATGTGGGCTTTCTCTTTAGTAATTCCCAATGCTTTAAAATCTTAGGACATATAAATGCAACTATTGTTTTGTGTACAAATGTAAACAGAAATGTAACTACACTGTGTTTAACTGGAACTTAGTATAATACAATAAAATCAAATAGAACTTTTTTGGCTGGGCCTCCATTGAAAATGGGTATAACCCAGTTAGACTTTCCCAGTAAACAAAGTCAAATAAATAAATAAATAAATATAAAAATCATTGTTACTTGTAATATATGTTTTTTCTGTAGATGATTAATTAAAATTGGTGTAAATGAATCAGTTATTTTTTCTTACTTCTTTAATTACCGATTCTAATAATTTAACTGGATATTGCCTATCTAAAAACATGTCCTTCACCATCTTCAATTCCTTAGCAAACACTTAGTAATCAGAAATAAATTGTGAAAGTCAAACAAATTCACTATTCATGATGTTAATCTAATATATTTGCCCACTTTGATAATGTATTGTATGATTGGGTCTATACTAGAACACCGAACTTTCAAAATTTTGAGTGTTCTAATATCGAACCCGATGAATCGAAAATTTAAAACATCAAACATACAGAACAGCAAATTTTTTCCTAGGGAAAAAATTTGCTGTTCCAAAACACATACATGCAACACAAGCACACCAAACAAACATAGGAAAAACCAATAGATCACCGAGAAGGAGAATTTATGAACATTATTATGGAATAAAAAATAAAGATTATAATAATGCATTGTTTAAACATACATTAGAATGTCCCAAGTGTTCAAAGTTTTTGTTTTCAGTAATAGACTATGTTTCCCCTGATTTCAATGGTGGCAAAGAAGGAGAGCTTCAATATAAAGAGCGTAAATGGCAGATTCTGCTTAATACTTACAACAAACTTGGTCTTAATAGTGGGGTGAATTATGAAGTTGTTTACGTAGAAAAGAAAAAATATAATAAATGCAAGTAGAATTGCAGTTTTTATAAGTGTCTTATAGCAGTGTTTCTAGTTTGTTACTTATATTATTTGTAAAAATATATTAATTGGTTAATTGAAGAGAATTTTTTTTGTCACTGAAGGATATTTAAGTGTTTGCCATAGGGATTATGGGTTTCTGATGAAGTCTATTTTCATGGCCGAAAGTGCTTAAGCCTTTATTTATGTCAATAAAAGGAACTTTTCTTTGGAATTCACCACTTGACAGTTTTTGGAATTTATTGTAACACCTTGCAAGTACTTTTTTGTATAATTACTAAATATTTGCTAATATAGTAGACACAAAACAATTAGTCATGCTTTTTCTCTCTCTATATACATATATATAGCCAAAAAAATTAATAACATTATATGAAAATTCACATGCACAATGTAACTACTGTGTAGTATCCTCTAAATATGCAAACAATTCTGAGTGTTGACATGTCACTTTTCCAAAGAATAAATATGCTGTCCAGAAAACAGAAATACAAAAGGATATTTTCATATTAAACAGAATTAACTATCCATTCTTTTTATCTGCGTAAAACCAGGTTCACAAAAGTTGGTGCTATTATAGCACCCATGGCCACACCCATGAGTTGTTTGTCTAAGAAGGAGGTGCTTAATGATGGAGTTGTCTTTTCTGATTGCATGATTTAGTAATAGAATATCAGGGTTGTGTTGTGCAAGTAAGTTTCTAATTTGGTCAGTTTTATTTCAGAGACTGTTTGCGTTGATTATGAATCATGTAAGCTGGTTTGGTCCTGGATTAGGTTTTAGAGAACCTTGAAACAGTATCATAAGAGTAATGGGAGTATATTTTAGAGAGTTTTGGGGAAATGCAACCCAGATTGGGTATTTTGGGTTAGTTATAGATGCAGTGTGTTTTTGAGGGGAGAAAAATACCACAAAAAAAAATCTTTTATTAAAACAGATCTCTAGCGCCTCAGCTAATTCTCAACCTTGAAGGACTCCTTGAAGGCAGCTGAGCATTAGCTGAGGTGCTAGAGATCTGTTTTAATAAAAGATTTTGCTGGCTTTTTTGTGGTATTTTTCTGCTCTTGTTCCAGTTTTGGTGGTTTTGCTGCTGTTTTTGACTGGAACTGGAGAGAGTTTTGTAGTGATAAATAAGGTTAAGTTGGCTGGGCAAAAATGTACACAATGGATATGGGTGTGGTGTGATGTGTTAGAAGCATACTTCTCAACTGTACAGATTTTTTGCAGAATGTCCAGATTTTTGCCTCAAATATTTGATTTGTTCTTCATAAAATCAGTTGTTTTTCTGGCAAATTACAGAGGATTGAAGTCACACATTATTACCAAATAATAACATGTATTTGAGTTTCAGACGTCATATCCCTCAGAAAAATGCATGCTAACACAAATCCTGTTATTCTAGCAGCTTTCTGAATTTATAAGAGCAATATTTAAAATCTGGCCCTATTTTTGGCCTATGTTCCCCCATTATTTAAGGCTTTGTCTAGATTTCTGATGTTAACAGGTTGAGAGGTATGTTTAGACGTATTTTTAGTTGTAATATGAGGCTTATCAGTTAAGTTGTAGTCGACTAGAAATAGAGTGATTAATGTATAGTTTATGTTCAAAAACCGTTGTGAAGTCATAGTAAAGGTGAGTGAGCTTGGATTATAATCAGTTTTGTACACATTGCACACTGATTCTAGGGACAACCACAAAGCATTCTATAGCTATGTCAAGAATCTCAGTGGCAACACCCAGATCTGCTCTGAGTTATAGCACAGTGGCATGAAAATTACAGAGCCAACTGATATTGCCAACATCCTGGCAGATAGGTTCAGTGCTAACTTTACCCCCCCTCTCACCCCCTAAAGGGCCTATATCTAAACTGGAAGAATGCAGAGTCCCTGTAATCACAACTACTCAGGTAAAAGCTGTACTCTCTAAAGCCAAAAACACAGCATCCATGGGACCGGGCAACATCCCAGGCTGCGTTTTACATGAACGTCCAAATGAGCTGGCTCCCCACCTAAGCACCATGTTCAGTGATAGCCTCATGTCAGGATTTGTGTCCAATGAATGGTGCACAGCAACAGTTATGCCAATCCACAAAGGGGGAGCCACCACTGATGCCAGGAACTATCGCTCTATTAGACTGACAAGTCTGGTCTGTAAGGCCATGGAACGTATCATCATGGAGCTCATAAACAAAGACATTGGTAACCTCCAAACTCTGGACCCCACCCAGGTCGGGTTTATGAAAGGCAGATCATGCCTCCTGAACCTGATCGACTTCTTTGAGGCAGCCACCAAATTCGTAGATGGAGGATAAGGTGGTTCACACAGCCTATCCTGACCTCACCAAGGCTTTCGACACCATCCCCCATTCTGGAATTATAACTAAACTCACTAAACTAGGTATAAATCCCTATGTCACAGATGGGTTGCCAACTGGCTCACTGACAGAACCCACACTGTAAAAGCTGCAAATTCCAAATCTGACTTCAAACCAGTGACAAGTGGAGTACCACAGGGTTCAGTCCTGGGATCACTCCTGTTTGGTATCTATTTCTCTGAAGTACAAGCTGACACAAAAGGCCTTTAGCTAATGAAGTTCGCAGATGACTGCAAACTAGGAGCCATAGTTGAGTCCCCAAATGATGTGGACATCCTACAGAAGGGCCTCACTCAGACAGATGCCTGGTGTCAGAGCCATGGCCTCAAGCTCAATTCCAAAAGGTGCATTGTCATCCCCTTTGGTAAAAACTCTGTATCCATGAACTACCACATATGTGGCAGTCTACTTAATGCCGAATGTGTGATAAGAGGCCTTGGGACCCAGGTGGACAGTAGTCTCTCCTTTGATAATCACATTGTCACAGTAGTCAGAAAATCCTTCTACATGGCACACCTCATCACAAAATGGTTCTCATCCAGGAAAAAAGAGGTCATTGTTCCCATCTACTCAACATTCATTAGAGCCATTATAGAGTGCAACGCCCCTTTTGGAATGTACCTCACAAGACATCTGCAGCAGCTGGAAAGGCCATAGAAGTACCTCACAAAGCAGATTACTGGCCTCAGACAGATGCCCTACAATGAGCGTCTAAAAAAAACTCCAGCTTTACTCTGTAGTATATCGCCTACTCCAAGGAGATCTCTGCCTAACATATAAAGTATGTTAAACCCAGAGCTGTTGAACATGCTACACCTAAAGAAATCCCATTCTCTCCAAGCTACACGCTCTAGGGACCTAAACCTAGTCACCACAATAAACAGGACATGCTGGAGGGATATATTCCTGTCCCAGAGACTTCCTATACTCTGGAACAAGCTACCCATCTATGTCAAACAAAGTTCCTCATTAGCACTCTTCAAGAAATATCTTGATGAGTGGATGGGAAATAGGAATTACACCTCGGAGATCACCTCTGTAGCTCTGCTTGACAGGGACACATGAAAATAACTTTCTTGGGTGGTGTAAGCCAGGGAACCTTGTTGGCTAGGCTTACTTAGGCCCTTGGGCCAATAGCCTAGTACCTACCTATGAACCTATGAACTTATGTACTTGTCTTGTCCCTGTGGCTTGTAATCTGAATGAAAAAGTCTGTGCACCATCTCACACACCCAGTGAATAAACTAAAGATAAAAAAAAAATAAATAAACAGTACTAAAGGTAGAACAGAGTATCGCTCATCATACTGGAGGGATTTTACTCAAGTGAAAGCAACCGTATCTGTGAAATGAGAGCCTCATGACAAGACTGTTGTAAAAAACTCGAGACATAAAAAATCTGGACAAAGGCACCTGGAAAGTAGGCACATTCAAGCTATAGTCTGGACAGTTAACTAACATAACTTCACCTACACCTAGAAAGACTGTGGGATACCTTAAAGTAAACTTCCAGTATAACAGCACACTTTTGCTTGTTGCACGTTTTCATGAAATATCATCTTAAAAACTGAAGAAAAGCACAGTGTATCAGTGTACAAGGTGCATAAAATAAAAGCAGGGCACAAGTGTATTGTGACACAACTGAACAAATTACTGTTTAACTCTTCATCTTATTGGTTCACGGAATTTTTCACTATCTTGGCTTCCATTAAAAAGGGGTCCAGGCATGCAAACACACACACACACACACACACACACACACACACACACACACACACACACACACACACACACACACACACACACGTGCAAATAAAAACTACTAAATCGAAAGAGTGATTATAAGAGAACAGAATGTACCACCAGAACTGTAATGTTTAAGGCTCTAACATAATAGAAATGATGAGCAATCACAGTAAGAAGTGTGTGTACATGGAATGATTCTATGTCAGTGTGGGAAGATCTCAGTCAGCTGTCCTTCTGTCATAATCTGCAGCAAGGATCACCATGATCTACGCATGAACCAAAGTGAAGTTAAGTTGCTACTGCTGCAAGAAACTGTCAGATTATATACAAAGCAGCTGAAATTAAATAACATCACACATCTGGTAGAAGTTCTAGTTTATTTATATATTGATATTGTCAGATGAAGTACTGCATTTCTTAGGCTGTTTACCTAACATCAAGAAAACACTTCTGGACTCACTGAAAAGCAATTTAATTACAAGTTAAACCATTAAATTGTGTTCCTATGAGTCCCAAAATTATTGTCTTTATTTTTTTTATGTTACACTTGTTGGTACTTTTACTATTGCTCTAAAGGTTTAAAGTAACCCTACCTACTTTGTTTACCTGATGCATAAACAGAAATTATTAAATTAAATATTTTTAAACAGTTAAATGTATACAAAATAGTTCCAACTGCTTTCTATTTCTGATATTAAATTGCTCATTATTTTACACTTGTTAAGTGATCTACATTTTGACACTTCAGTTCTACAGAAAATATCTGCTTAACCATGCACCTACTCCTGAAGTTAGTCCCGGTTACTATTGTTTTATGAAACACTTCTTTCACACACACACACACACACACACACACACACACACACACACACACACACACACACACACACACACACACACACACACACGCACACACACAAAACAGCATGAGAAAACACACACATAGATGCATAGACACACACACACTTACACATACACCAAATGCATGGGGAACAGACTGATGAGATCACTAACCAAAAGTTAATAGTCAGAATTTAACTGAACCACTCAGTATCATTCTATTAAAGTAAAATGAAAAAAAAAAAATGGAAATTTTCCAGCAGAGCCAGGACTGTTAGGGTAAGACTGAAAAATTTTGAATGGTAAATCCTAGCAGAATCTGAAAAAAAGACATGTTATATGGAAGGAAGGGATATAACAGAAAGATGAGACAAGAACTAGGCCAAGGAATGAAAGATGTAGGGATGACTTAACATACAGAGTAAAAGGTATCTGACCAAATAGGAATGCACCATTACATGAAACATGTTGGTACAGGCAGCTAGGATAGACTGATTCACAGCAAAGGGCAACCTAATGGAACTAAATGACTAAATGAAACTATAGAAGTAGCATACATCAGATCAAGAAACAGTCAGACCTGAGGCAAGGGTACAGGAAAAGTAAACAATGAGAATAAGGTGGAGTTTGGCTTGTTAACATGGAGAGAAAAGGAAACTCTGCAAGGACTAGTAAAGGAGTCAGTATAGGGAAATCTGAATGACAGTCATAAAGTGGAGGAAGAGTGGTGAGATGAGATGAAGGTCAGTGTCTGGGAAACAGTTGAGTGTTAAAGGAAAGAACAAAGGGTGATTGAGGAGCTGCCAGGAGAGATGCAGGAGAGAGTGAAGCGAGACCATATAAATGTCAAAGTGGAAATGTTACAAATCAGAGTAAAAGCAATAGGAACTGAATTTGATAGCAACATTATTGCATGGCAAGAAATTCAGCAACGGATCTTGAGGGACTACTAGGGGTAGTAGAGAAAGTGCAAGGGAAATCGTGAAAAAATGCAAGACGAAGCAGGCAGAGAATGAGAGAGAGAGAGAGAGAGAGGTTCCAAGGATGTAGGAGGAGGTTAATAGGTTAATGGCCCTGGGGTCCTTACAAGCCTAGCCAAGAGTTCATTCCCAAAAAGAAACCTCAGTCAGCACCTGTTGCCCCTTTCAATGAGGGATGCAGGTTGAATCCCTGGGACAAATTTGTGGTTTACCATCCCCTCATCAAGGTTGCACTTGAAGAGGGTCTGCAAGGTGCTCTGTTTGACATCTACGGGAAGTCTATTCCAGAGATGGGGCAGTATCTGGGAGACAAACCTTTCTCTCCTGCAGGTTTTGTTGATGTTGCATATTAGATTCAGGCCTTTTGAGTGGGTAATGCATGAGGGGTTAGACTTATGGATCTGGAGCATCTCTAGTAGGGCAGGGTCCAAGATTGCCTTGTAGGCGTGACACAGATCACCCCTGAGCAATTTGTACGATACCGAGTAGAGTGATAGTAATTTGAGCCTGTCTGCATAGGACAGGTGTTGGAGGCCATGGATTGTCTTTGTGAGGTATTTCAGTGGCCTTTCCAGTTGTTGCAGATGTTTGGTGAGGTACATACCAAATGGGGCATTATACTCAATTATTGGTCTAATACGAGAGGAGTATAGAGAGGTAATAACCTATTTTTTTCTGGATGCAATCCCTTTACTTATGAGATGAACCAAGTAAAAGGCTTTTCTGACCACTGCCACTGCATGATGGTTGAATGTGAGGTTGTTATCGACCTGAGTGCCCAGGTCTCTCACCACAGGTTGTGGGCTTAGGGTGTTGCCTTAATGTGATAATCAGTAGGGGCTGTGTTTTTGCCGAATGGTATGATGATACATTTTTTTGCATTTAGCTTAAGGCCATGACCTTGGCACCTGTCATTAGCTGCTGTGAGACTCTCTTGCAGTATGTTAACATAATCTGGGGAGTTAGTGACAGCACCCAGCTTATGGTCATCTGCAAACTTGGTCAGATACAGGCCTTTTGTCTTTGCTTGGACCTTTGATAAGTAGATGCCAAACAGTAGGAGTCTCAGGACAGATCCCCGTGATAGGTCTGTTATCAGAGGTGGAGGTGCCTATTATGACCATGAGGGTCCTGTTGGTGAGCCAGTTGGCCACCCACCTGATGACATAGGGATTTATGCCAACCTGTGTTAGCTTTTTGATGATGCTTGAGTGAGGGATTGTGTCAAAGGCCTTGGCCTAGTCAAGGTAAGCTGTATGTACTGACTCATTCATCCAGGGCTTTGGTGACAGTCTCAAAGAAATCAACCAGGTTCAACAGGCAAGATCTGTCCTTGACGATTCTGAACCGGGTGAGGTCAAGTTCTTGGAGATGCCTATGTCTTTGTTCATGAGATCCATAATAATATGCTCCATGGCTTTACAGATCAGCCTGTACTTAGGCTGTGGTCGAATAGGGTGCTCAATGGCAAAGCCACTTCTTGCTGGAGATGGTGCAGAACACAGCCTGACATACTATCAGGTCCCATGGAAGCTGCGTTCTTTGCCTTGGATGGGGCCTTTAACACTTGATCTATGGAAAGTGAGGTGCAGGACAAGTATTGGGGATGTTAAAAGAGCCTTTGGGGGGACAGGGGGTGAAGTTTGTGCTGAACCTATCTGCTAGCAGGTTGGCTAAATCAGCAGGATAGGGGTAAGTGATGCTGTTAAATAGTAATTCAGAAGAAACCTGGGCTTTGCCATGGAGGTTCCTGATGTAACTGAAGAAAGCTTTGCCAGATGGATTCCTTCTAGAATTCGACAAATGAAATATAGAGAAAATGTGGAACATCCTAGAGGAGAAATTAAAGACAATACTGAGCATAGTCAAAATGTCTAAAACTATGAGGAGAGCTGGGATAATCGTGGCACCTAAAAAGGAAGGAGAAAGAAAAGAGGGACATTATAGCCAATTACTTTGATTAATGTAGATATCAGGATTTTGGCAAAGGTACTAGAAGGAAGACTGGATGTACTGTTTCCAAAAAATAATATAAACAGTGAAAAATGACTTTGGTAAGGGAAGAAAGGAAGGCAGAAAAAAATAAACTGGCAGGACCTGCTGGAATTTATGTACAGGGAAGATAAGAAGCAGGAAGGAAAATATGGGATTATGAGCTATGATCTACAGAATGCATAAAATCTCAGTTTGTGGTATGTGCAGATGAGTGCATGTTAATGTCAACAGATGTAGCTGGAGCACTGGAATCTATAAGAGAGAGAGCGACATTCAAGAAGTTTATGGAAATGGATGGACTCAAGATAGTGAGATTAGGACAAAGGAAGGGGGATTAGATGAGAGAAGAGGCAGAATTCCCCAAGGACATAGGGCTCTATCTTGGTATCACAATGAGAAAGACAATAGAGAAAAACGATGATGAAGTTGAAAAAAATTAGAGTAAGAAATAATGCAACAGACAATAGAGCCTTGGGACAAACAGCTTCAAGAAATGGAAATTGACATAGAAATCCTAGTCAGTGAAGGCAACAGGAAAATAGTGAGCATGGCAAAAATGAGAATGACCAGGAAAATGTGCCTGGGGCGTTCTCATATCCATACATATTTGCTGACATAGTTTCATAGTTTCATAGTTTAGTACTAGGTTATCTGCCCTGGGGGGGCATTAAGCCTAGCCCTAGGTGATGTGCCGCCCACCCCATACCCACCCAAAAAAGTACACAAGTACAAAGAGAATAGATTTAGACTCTAGTGCCTCTGTCTATTCAGTACCTCTTTTCCTAATAGATAGTTTTTATAAGATCTGTTTCTTAGTAGTGCCTCTGTCTAGTAGACCCCAGATGACCCCCCGGTAACTTATGATCTCCCATCCACTGCCTCCAGAGTCTCTTGAAGAGAGATTCCTCTGGGGCTTCATTCTATAACATTGTAGAGTGTTCCAGTCCCTCCAGTTATTGATCATATTTGAATCCATCCCCAGCATGTGCTTTTCATTTATTTTTGCTTTGGATTTAAATAGCCTGCTGGCTCTGATGGATTTGGATTTTTTTGGTTTTTGAGAGCCTGATCCAGGCGTCCTCTGATTGGATAGTAGGTTGTACGGCAGGGATCTGGAGTGAGTGGGAGTTATGGGTATGCTACAGCAGTTCTTTAGTCTGGCAGCATATGACATATGTTGAGACCCTTGATCCTCCTTGGTGAGGTACTTTGGAGGTACTGTTGTGTACTCATGGTGGGGTATGGAATAAGTCGGGTGAGGTGTAAATCCAGGAGCAATGGTCTGATAAGAATCCTTGGCCTGGATAGTGATCTAGATCTGATCATGACCTCCTGGGATCCAGTAAGGCTGGCAATCTTTTCAATGTGGGTGGGCAATGAGAGGTCTACACTATCGACTTGGTCTACTAGGTCTCTGATTACTTTTTCTGTACTCTTGGGTTAGTACTTTGTTTACTGCTTTTTTGTGACTTGTTTTTTTTTACTGTTTTGACTATACGTTTTTGTGACATTACACGCTTTGGCCCAAAAGGGGATGGCCTGTTCCATGTTCATTTCCAGTGAGGATTCCCGTACCCGGCACCTAGGATGTATATGTCCTTCTGGTGTAGGATGTATGTCATTTGTTTGCTTGTACATCTCCCAAATTTGTAGTTTGCAGTCATCTCCTAACACAGATACATAAACAAGGGGTTTGACACTGTCTGAGAGTCTCCACCAACAAGAGGGGTCCTGAGACAGACAGACATCCCTACACCACTGGGTTTTATGTCTGCTCTCCTTGGCTTTTGCAATCTATCCTTTATGGGTTATATATTTACATTTAGTGCAGTTTGCTGTGACATATGACTTACATGTGTTGAAAGCTGAAGCTTTCTGTTTCTTGGAGGGGCTCAGGGTGAAAGCTTTGGCACCAGCCCTTCCCCTCCCAGTAGGTGTGCTGAAAAAAAAAGTCAAAAATCAAGGAAGGCAGGATCTGCCCTTAAAGTGTTTAAATCAGGGGAGTGTCTTGGTCTAATTGTCTCTGTTTCTAAGGTTTTAAATGTAGGGTTTCATCTTTCCATAGCACCAGGCATGCTAAGCTTGGGTATGGGGCGTGCAGACCAGGCTGTTGGCTTTGGTCCCTCAAGGGAGTGGGGTCTGTGTGGTGTGGTACCAGGGTTGGGACATATCCTTCCTAGGTACAAATCGGGTAGTTCTTTTTTTACATGTTCTTTTAGTAAGGCTTGTTGTTATAGCATTTTTATGACCGATACCAGCCCCATGAGGCTGGGTTTTTTAGCTTTGTTTATTTCAGTCCCATTGATGCTTGGAGGAGAGATGGGACCTGGACATGTCTCTGGGATAAGATGGTTATTTTGGGGTGAGGAGGGAGGGAATTTTTTTTCATTGTGAGGTGTGAGAAATCTGAGAATTTCCGGCTCAGAACATGTCTGTCATGTATTTGATCTGTGGGCTCCTGAGGTTTTTGTAGAAAAAAACACTGTCAATGGCACCACATTGGGAAGGTTCTTTGGGGGGTTACCTCCCTTAAAAGGGCTGTGTTAAACTTAAAAACCTCTAAATGGTTGTCCTAACTGTATTTTAAATGAAAAATGTCCAAATATATTTTAGGCCAAATAAGTTCTATATCAGTTATGTAAGTTTATAAGTCTAAAGGTTATAAGAAAAAAAACTAAGAAAAAACCAAATTAAGCAAAAAAAGCAAGCAAAGGAACTAAAAGCCAGGCAGGGCTATATGTACTGGCTATGGAGTTGTTTCAGGACACAAAATACACATATGTGGGCAAATTGTCCAAAATGTCCATCTCAAATGTTTTCCTGTGGTAACAAACCCTAGTTTTAGTTTCTGCTTATAGCAGAAAGATGTCTTTCTTATCTTTTTAGTGTCGTGTCCATAGTCCCTCTTTTTTTCTTATGGCCTTGGATTTGTTAAGCGAGAGACAGAGAGCTTCTACTGGCTTCATGGAATCTCTTCTCTTTTTTTTTGTTATATCATATCGGGCTTGGCTCCTCCAGTGGGGCACCGGTTTTGCTGGGTTGGTCCAGACAGGACGCCGCCTGGGATGTGGAGGGTATGCATATATTTGGGATTGAAGGATCCATGCTCAGCTTTTGGCATGATTTCAGCATCAGCTTTGGTGGATTCATGGCTCCCAGTGGGTTTGGGGGGGTCCAGGTGGAACTTAGAAGGATACCATCTCAGTCTTCTTAGAGAGCAGTCAGCTTTGAGAAGTTTTTTCTTGTAGTCTTTGATATGTATCACCTTGTATGCTATCGTGTTTCATTGATCAGATCTCATTAGGGGGTGGAGTGAGGGTATACTTAGGTGTTGATTGCTTTAATTGTGTGATGATGAACAGGAGTAGTATATAGTCCCCCCTTGGTGATGTGATTTGAGCTGCATTTCCATCCTGAATATGAATTTATGTGAATTCCCATGAACCTTTGGGGCTAGAATAAGTCACCTGGTCAATAATAGGTTACAAGCAGTAGGAATAGTTGAAGTATTGGTGTGAGTGTGTTATAATGCCTCCAATATCCTTCCATTGCGTTGGGTGCCTGATGATATTTGGTGGGTCTGTTTGGAGTCGGCCAATAGTTTTGGGGGTGAAATGCTATTAGTTTGCTAGCAGTTTTGCCTCGATGCTTCATGTGTTGTTACTAACCTGGAGGTGTGTGTGGGTGGTGTGGGTGTCCTGATGAATATGTACCTTGGTTTGGCCCAAGTTTTTCCAAGTTTTGGGGTGAATGGGTGGGGCTTGAGGTTAGGCCTGTTTGGCTGGGGTGCCAGCCATTTTTTTGGAGCTGTGGTTCAAAAAAGTTCGTACTGTGACATAGGAGGAGTGCCATACTGAGCTTCAAGAGCCATTTAGGACTGAGATTTAGACTGAGATACTGTTCTTTTAGATTTATTTTTTTTCTTTTTTTTCTTCTTAAGTTTGAGCCTTTGTTTTTTAGCTAGGCAATAAAAAAAGGTTTTGCAAGAGCTAGCCAGATCCGAAGCCCAGCCAGTGAGGATAGATGCAAGCCATCCGCATTGGCCAGCCTGTGCAGGAGGTCATCCAAGACAGACATACATCCCGAATGATGTCACCAGTAATTGTCCAAATTATGTAAAGTTGATCATCTTGTCTTAGCCAGTGTGCATCATTGTACTTGCTTTGAGGATGCAGGGTCATAAGTTATTCTCTTGTCATTTCAGGTGGCAGCCTAGCCTACATGTACTCTCAGGTGAGGTCAGTCTCTTAACAGAATGTCAGCAATATCTCTAAACATTCATTCCTGCTGTAATTGTCTGGTTTGCCTTAGAGTGAGGTGTTGTATGGCTGATCTGATTCTCGCTGCAATAGGCAGCCGCTACTCTTTGAGTCTCATTTTGTTTGCTCTGTCCTGCGTTTTGTTGCTGTTTCTGAGAGTCTTGTTTTACTGAGTGTAACATCATTCACCGGAGAGACAAAGAAGAGAAGATAATTAAGTAAAATATAGTAAGAGTGGGTAGACATGGAGAAGCTTAATAAGGGACATGAATGAAGTGGCACTAAAAGAATTTGGATGCATGAAATGGGGTGACGGATAGCCTCTGAAACTATGGGAAACAAAAGGATGGGGACAAAGAGAGGGAAGAATAACAAAGAAATCTAGAGGTGAAGCTGGGCAGCTCAAAAAGAAGATTTGGTATACAGAAAAGAGGATGATGGGAAAGATTTAAAGTAATGGAGGATTTATCACAGAAATGAAAAATATCAGAGGCCAAGTGGTGGAATTACCTGGTAATCTGGTGGACCTGGAAAAAGAATACAGAGAGGGCAAAAAGAAAAAAAAAAAGGCAGGAAGAGAGGGACAAAAGAAGAGAGGATAGGACCCTGGAGGATATGGAAGGGGTTAGTCAGGCAAAGGATCAAAGATTTAAGAGAAAGAATGGGCAAGGTCAAAGTAGAGATAATAAGAAAAAATGTTACCAAAAAAAAAAAAAACGAATTGCAGAAAAATAAAAACATAAACCAGTAATCACAAATGTCCATAAGCACCAGGCATGAAGTATTAAATAAATAAGTGCTTGCATCCACATGTAAGCCGTAGACTTCTTCAGATTCTGAGATAATGAGAAAGAACTAGGGATAGGAGAGAGAGAGAAGGGATGGGATTTGCAGGATAGTGGAAAAAGGACAATTTATACAGAGAGTCACATGCAAGGATCAAAGCCTAAGAACAGTACATAAACAGCATCTAAATCCATGCTATTGGTTAAAGAAAGGGAGACAGGAGGGCAGCAGAGACTGGAATTGCCAAGAGGAAAAGGTTGGAATGATGCACATGTTCTGGGACTGTAGGTGGGCATAAGAAGTCTGGAACAGCCACCTAAGATTTGGGGAGGCATAATTCTTAATGAAGTACACTATACTTAGGAATGCTGTATGTGGGGTATAAAAAAGAGGACAGCATCTGGAAAGATAGACAAATGAACATTTTTAAACTGTGAAATACTGATGTTAATTAAAACCGCCATTTCTCAAGACTAAAAGGGGGCAGAAACAATTCAGGAGCACAAATTACACATGAGGCTCCTGGACATGGGGAGAATGTGGCAGAGACTGACTAAAATGAGAAAGGATGGGAGAGAAAAATGAATAAGTAATGGAAAGGGGTAAAGCTGCAAAAATGATAATCATACAAGAAGAAGGGAGAGGGTGAACCCAAAGGGAAACCATGGGGGTTGAGCAGAGTATGAAATGAAACAGCCAACCACTGATGAGATATGGAACTCCATGCATGCAGATTGTTCTTGAATGTAATATACTATATGGATTTAATAAAGTTATATAGATAGATAGATAGATAGATAGATAGATAGATAGATAGATAGATAGATGTGAGCTGCTAACAAGCTTCATACGGTGGCCTGGATTTGACTCTTTTTATCTGTACTTGTCAGCTATGAAGTTAAGCAGCCCATTTAACCAGATAGGGCATCCAAGTCAGACCTGAAAAGAGGCATTAATAAGGTAAACATGAAGTAAGGAGGTGAAGAAGGAAGACTCCAAAGTGCAAAAAGTTTAACAAATGTGAAAGAACAAAAGTAAAAAATCTTGATTAGGGAGGCTAAAGTGATACAGACTTAAAAAAAATGAACTGATGAATTGACATCTGTTGCTTTTTGAGTAAAGCTTCATTGGCAACTTATGCCAGGAAACCAGAGAAACAAGGAAAATAAATGAAGGAAAAATGTAGCACAGGAGGGTTGAGAGTGGGATGACCATGTGTGAAAATGATAGTGGACGTCCCTTGTTGTAATACAATACAGTCAACCGATATACCTAAAACATGAGTATGGAACTTGGGAGCAGACTTGAAGTGAGAAAGTGGAACCCCATCCACTCCTAGATCTTGCAGTATTCTCTAAGTATATCTGAAATCGTTACCTTTACCCTCAGTCATGCCTCTCAACTCTAACGAATTTTACAGAATGCCCAAATTTTTGCCTCATCTTTTTCTCATTTCCTCATAAAATGCGTGCGTTTTCTAGCAAGCTATTGGATGATTGAAGTCACTATGTAATGTCAGACATTGAGTCTCAGACTTTATATCATTCAGAAAACATGACAATGAAAAATCTGTTCTTCTGGCAATCTTCTAAAATTATAAGAGCAACATTTAAAATCTGTCCCTGTTCTGCACTTTTGTTGTATCATCCATTGCTTTTGGTTTCTTCCAGATTAATTGCACTAACAAGTTGAGATGTATGCCCTCAATAAAGCCAGGAGCACCTGTCACATGGCATTAGTTAAGATAACTGGAAGCCTACTTTCTTCACTCAAATATAGTTTGGTATAACTGTATGCACTATCTTAGCAGAACATTGAGAACTGACTACATCCCTGAAAACAAGCTGTTTTAGTCCCTATTGACAATTTCAGAGATCTGAGTAATTCCTAGTGAAGGAAATCATCATGGAACCTGTTCAGAAAGGCATAGGAACACTCCTACTGCATGGGCAAGCCCAGAATGATTTATGTCTAACATGTTCCACCTCCAAAATGTTTTGAGACTGTTAGCATCACTGTGGATAAAGACTGATCCGTCCTTGCAGCTTACTTTGCTATGGGCACAGAATTCAAGACCATACCACATGATAGAATCCTATAAAAATTTAGGGATCTGAAGAAAAACTGATTCATAATAACTTGGATTCACAACTGGCTGCAAGACTGCATGGAGCAGGGAAAATTAGGACCCTTATCCTTGTCATAACATTTCACCCATGGAGTGCCTGAAGACACTGTTCTGGGGTCACTGCTTTTTGCCATCTTTGTCCTTGGTCATCAGACATGCAGATGCCTGCAAGCTTAGAAGCATCGTCTTTTACCACAAAGATTCTCCTTCCCTTCAAATAACAGACAGCAGTGTCCATGAACAGTGCCTTTCATGCAAAAAATTTCAGCATTCTGGCATTTCATTATGTATTATTGTTGGGTATCAGCTCAATAGGGGCAAAATTGCAAAAGGCCTTACAGTAATTGCTGATTATGCTGTTTCTCTTTATATTCATATAGCTGTTATTGTCGGCAAAGTGAATGGAGTTGCGCACATCCAGACCTGATCTTCCATACAGTTGAAAGCAGTGTGGCAGAAGGAATTATCTTCCTACCTACAGCTCTTATCAGACGAATCATACAATACTGCACCTGTTCTTTAGCTTACTTATATACTAACTGGTGATCTCCAGAGGTATAATGATTCCTCACAAAGAAATATTAACGGCTTCAAGACTTGTCATATCGCCAGAGAATACAGTACTTAACTCTTCTATGTGTGTTACTACCTCTTTGGGTCTTGTGTTATAGACAGAGAATACAGAAACTCTATCTCCTCTGTGTCTTATCACCTTCTTAAAGGAGACCGATAACTCCCATGCACAGTGTTAAAGGACCATTTTCTACTTGAAACTCTTTGCTTAGAGTACCTCCCAGTGATTTAAGCAGAACAGGACACTTAGGCACAATTAAAATTAATTTCAACTGCATGGTGAGATGGGACAGCAACATACGGGGTCAAATTCTCCTGTCATTTGAAGTCCACCTATGGAATTATAGACTGGTATCCACAAGTTCAAACATGGGATCTGGGGCATCAACCTCCTTGGAGGATAATAGACAATGTGGTTTTCACCAAATCTGTGAATCTATGAATAAGTAAAAAATGAAAAAAAAAAGTAAAAGACCTTTGAGTTCTTGTAGATGATGACCTTGTATATCGCACTCGAACAGTTAGCCACTAACATTTATAAAGCATATGTAGTTGCTGTTCTGATCCCTTGTGTGATTAAAAGCCTTACCAGGAGGTAAATGTCCACTTGCATAGAGTATTATTTAACAGATCAGTCTACTGTTGTTTGCAGCTTATTCACATACCATCTAGTACAGCTGGTAAAAGAACAAAGATTCCTCACAAAGACACTCACGAGGCTTTGTGCTTTGCATTATGGCCAGTGACAACAGTGATTCCTTTCTTCTGTATACTACCACTTTCTTAGAGTAGAACTGTATATGACATAAAGAACATTAACGACCCCTTATTATTTGAAATCCCCTGCTTCATTACCTCTCTTGGTGATTTGAACACAAGAGGATACTCATCCTTAATAAAAATTAATACCAACTGTACCATTAAACAGATAATATCATATATCAAAGGCTCTCATACAGGATCATAGGAGGTTACTAGACTAATGATCCTGGAGCTTTTTTAAGCCTAGTTAGTCATGCCCCAATCGTCCCAATTATCCATGTCCAAGGACTAGAATGGCTTTGATATATGCGTTTCATGCTAATGAAATAAAGTCCCTCTCTCATCTAAACGCATCCCATCTATCACTACCTTTAAGAGGAAACTGGATGACTATATGTACACCTTCAAGATCCAAAAATGGATCCAGCACATCAAGATCCTTAACTACTTATAGGATTTGGACTTGCTTATGGAACTTATAAACTTACGCAGCTATATATTTTAATACAGGGGCCATAGAATTCAATTGAATCCCATAAATGCATGATTGTAGTTGAATCAGTATAGTTACACATTGCAGCTATACTGCTTTTAGTCTTGCATATTTTTAGGGACAGTAAATGTTTCCTTTTACTCCCCCTCTGTAGTATCAAAGTTAGTTTATATAGCATATTGGTGGTGTGCCCCCCCCCCCCCCCGGCTACAAGAGTGGCTGCCACTCAAAAACACATAACTTGATATATTGTTTAATTAAACTATTTTGGCTGTTGACTTTACTGCAGTGATGTTTTGAGCCATAATTTTATTCTGCTCTCCTTGAAGTATTGTGAGTTTATACATACAGTTTAAGGGATGATGCACATCCCATTAAAAAAATGCAAGTACAAGAGTGAAGAGAAGTAATTAAATCTGAGTATAATAACATAAATTACAAAATGTGTGGTACTGTTATTATCCAGTACATGTGCTATACTGTTGCCTGGCAGTTTATCATAAATGGTTAAGCCTATGTATTGCCAGTGAGAGTTTTCCTGCAGTCCTGAGCTTCACTTCCTTAGTCTCCACTTGCCTAATGAATGACTCTGGCCAAATTCACTTAACCAGTGGCCAATGTAGTATTACTGCTGTAAGTACACTGCCAACTTCAAATGGCTCCAGTGTCCATCTGTGTTCAAATGCAACTAGTGATGGACTTCCAGGATATAAATGCCACTGGTTACTGCCTTTATATTATTATATTTCTCAAATGAAAGTCAGTTCATCAACAAAAATGGCATTAATTTTGAGTGGGTATGTGCTTACTGTGGTAACATTAGGCAGTACTGTGGTAACATCAGACAGTACTGTGGTAACATCAGGCAGTACTGTAGAAACATCAAACAGTACTGTGATAACATCAGGCAGTACTGGGGTAACATCAGAAAGTACTGTGGTAACATCAGGCAGTCTCATAGATCTGGCAATGTATGCATTTTAGTCAGGCTAGGATCACCTTGAGTAAAAATAGAAAAAGAAAATAAAAACATCCACCAGATCTTTATATAGAATTTTTGGGTTTGATTCAAAAAGACTTTATTTTAGAGTAAGTATGCCTTGATTCTGAAAGACTTGTTCTCAGTGTAAGTGACTTACTTCTGTGTAGATCTGCTTATAAGCAGGATTACACCAGATTCCAGATTCCCAAAGATCTAATGTCAGCCTACTGTCATTGTAAGGGGTCTCAGTGTACCCATACCTAAATGCCTTACTTGTTATCTTCTGTCATACATTAAAAAATGCATCCAAATCTTTAAAAAGAATCCATATCTGAATGCCTTATGCCCAATCACCGATCATACATAAAAAAGTTCCATTTTGTAACTGTTGCATTTTGGTTACATGAGTAAAAATAGGTGAATATCCATGGGAAAGATAACAAAGATTTTGATGTCATATCCCCCAAGCATAAGTGAGTATATTCATCTTACTCCTGTCAAGATGCTGAATCACAAATCACTCTGACATCATACTTTTTCAGCCCCAACAGCTGTACACATATGAACTAATTTTACTGAATGCTGCAAATGCATGAACTGTAATCCAGAGAGATGAAAGTTCCTCATCATACTCAGTCAAGTAGGTGTCATCCAAATTACTCCTAAAAACAATCTGTCATATCTTATTTGTTTCTCAAGCAAACATTACAAATAAATAAATGAGTGCCAAAACAATGATAACAAAATGACTAAAGTAGATGGCATGCCACTTATATAAGTGATGTCACTAATCAGTTTCATCCAAATTATATGCATTAATATTATGATTCAGTTTTGGTGGTGCTAACAAATTAATTTAAAGTCAAAATAACTGTATCAGAAAACTAGGCTTAAAACACAATTTTAATAGATGTTAGTGATACCTGTATCTTAAATTACTTATTATTAATACGTCTTACCTTTTTCACTTTGAACTGTCACACTACAAAAGAGCAAAACTTCCTTTTTATTCTACAGGTTTTGAGTGCAGTACTAAAGAACAGAGTTTCTCTTTATAGGATTCTCTTTGCCTGCAAATATTTGCTTAATTGGCTGATAACAAGAGGGATGACATTATGTTCTGCTATGGGCTTATTTACCAAAGTCCAATTTATTATAATCAGCTATAATTAAATATATAATTATGCATATATGGAAAACTAAAGTTCTCAAGGGAAATCTATTTTTCATCTAATATATTATATTACAATGGCAGAATAATTTCATTCTAAGTCAGCCATTTATTATTTCAATTATACTTTAAAATGTAGAGAATCGTGACTGAGTTTACTGAAGTGAATATGCTGGACACCACCTTTCACAAAGAATGGATAAAACAATCTCTGCTATTTATCTTGAGTAATTCAGATCTTTAACATTACTGTATTCCTGATTACACCAATTACATATTAATGTAATTTTCACCTGTTTCTTTAAACCATGAAAAAAGGCATGCATTTTTAACAGCAATTGTGAAACTGTAGTCATTATTAACTGGCTGTAGCAAAATGATTTCAATTAAATCAAAGGAAATGGAAAAATGATGAGTATCTTATTTTTCCTTCATATTATTGCATTTTAAACAATGTAGTACTTTGCTGACAGAGACACAGCAAGCTTACAAGCTCTGTTGCAGTCTGGTTGGAGCAAAACTGACTACAACAATCATGAGACATTATTCTTTTATTAGCAGGCAAGCACACACATTTTATTCTGTAACAACTTTAGTTTTCTGCTACTTCATTTGGAGGAAAAGATAGCTATGGCAACAGTGAGTGCAATGATGAATTTATACCATGGGATAATGGGATGAAAAAAAAAAAATAGGGGGCTTAGGTCTACCAGTTGAATAAAGTCAGAAAAGTATAACCCCTAGGTTTCTTCACTAACTTGTAAATAAAAATTAACACAAGCGTGTTCTACACATTTTAAATGCCATCTGTTATTGGTAGGCAATAATAAAACTGAGCCCCTTTCCTTATTTCAAACAAACTCTTCTCTGATAAGAAATTTTGATACTATATCCATTTCCTGATGCAACATATTTTGCTTTCCTCCCAAATGCTAAAGACACTCTGATTTTTAAGCAATTCTACGTTCTGCACCAACCTACAGACATATGTTACACTCTTAATCTCACCAAAGCTTTCGATACTATACCACAAATTAAAGATGTGCTCGTATCTTTGGAAATACATCCTAATATTATTTTTTAATTTCTCATGGTCTGTCTAATACACTATTCTGTATGCTTTCAAAATGTTAGCTCTATGTCTAACAGAACTGGCTATGCTAGTCTCAGTTCTTTTCATTAAGGACAGTACTTTTAATACCTTTACGATCTCAGTATTTGGCACTAGTAATGTTTGGGGCAGTAAGTTCATGTCTTAAACACATAAAACAGTGTTCATCTTTCTTATTTAACATGCATTTGTAAAGTTTTTTTTTTTTTTTATCTTGCTTCAAATAACAAAAAATACACTATATGTAGGTTCATAGCTATAAGCCTGCAGAATGACAGGGGCTTTTTTTAAGCCTAGCCATGCATCCCAAAAGTATCTCACAAGTTTACAGACTTTAACATTATATTAAGGAACCTCTGTTGGCTATGGCTTGGGTAGTAAAATATTTTCAGGCTGCCTCTGTCCATTAGATACACAGGTGCCAGACGAGTAGTGATATTTCAATTCCCCATCCAGTTGTCCAAGTTGAACCTGAATTATGTTAGGGAAGAAGTCTGCTTCACATGGGTAAGAAGCCTGTTCTAGAGAAAGACTGTTCTCTGAGACACATAAAATACTTCACAAGCAAAGTGCATTATTGATGAAAATTCTTCTGTAGGATGGTGCAGTGGTGCAGCAGTGGCATTGTTGCCTCCTAGCAAGAGGTTCTCTGGTTTGATTCTTGGTTGTGGTGCCTTCTGTGTGAAGTCTGTATATCCTCCCTGCATTCATGTGGGTTTCCTCCCACATTACGAAGGCATGCATCTGGAAAATTTCTCCCCAGGCCTCTGCTGAAAATTGGCTTTGTTCCAAGTCAGACTTTCCTGGTTAACAAATGTTAAATAAAAAATAAATAAATATATGCATCTCCATTCCTTGCAAATATGGTGTTTATTAAAGTTTATCATTATCAAGTGCTACTTTTGACATCAACATCTGTAAGATCACAGGCCATGAGGTTTCATTTGTAAGTCGTTCTTTAGAAACCTGGAAATAAGAATACATGTTAAAGCAGAATTTTACATTGTAAAGTATATCACTGTTCACATGTATATGTAACACGCATGGGACCTCTACTGTATTCCTTATTGGTCTCTGACAATGGCAGTGTGTTTACATTTAGCTCCATCGGATACTTCATTTATTTATTTATTTATTTATTTGACATTTGTTGACCAGGTTGATCCAGCTGGGACAGAGCCCTTTTTCAGTGGAGAAGCGGGGAGAAAAGCTCCACAGCAATTACATACAACTGATCTAACTTAGTAATCAGTTAAAAATACAAGAACACAGATATAATATCTGTTAACAGGACATTACAGCATGTGTAGGTACAGTACAGAGTACCAGAAAAGGATACAGTTATAATTTTTAACAAGGCAAAACAAAAGTGGTAACAGTGAAGATACATGTAAGTGTGTAAGGGTTTCAAAGCTTAAACAATTGACAGTTGACAAGTCATATAAAAAAACAGAATAAACTGGCAGAGTAAGAAAGACAAAGAGGAGGTTAAGTAGCAAAAAGAATTTTATAAGAGTGTAGGTTAGACAATGAGATAGGAAAGGTAGTTTGCTGTGCTGAGATGAAAAGTGATTAGGAAAAGGTAGAGTTGCATTGATGTAGAAGAAAGGGGAGAGATGGAATAGCTAAAAGAGGTAGATCAGTCGGGGGGGGGGGATAGCACTGACATAGTTTATTTTTGCTTAAGTGATTTTTTACTGCCTTTCTGAACTGGGGTTTAGGTCTAATGTGCCCGATGTCTAGTGGCAGTTTATTCCAGTTCTCAGCAGGCTGCCTGTTGACAGTCTCGACAGGTGTTTTTTACCTGTATTACAGGAAAGTATATAGCATGCACCATTCATCCACCCAGAGTTAAACTATGTCACAACCAAGCGCCATAGGTTGGAAATTTAGGCTATATATAGAGGAAGTGACAACTCTGATGCAAAACAGACTGATGTTTGATGCAGGCTCCAATAAATAACATCCTATCCCTGGTGAAGAATGCAGACCATCCAGGAGTTTTTACACTGGTGGCCAGTAATGTCAACTCAGTCAGCTGCTGTTCGAGCACAGAACTAGCTTACCATCAGCAGCTGAAAAACGTAAATAACCATACCAGAAATACAGAGCAACCTCTAATTTCTAACCATGACACTCTTACAGTGGTTCTGTCTTATAAATCTATGGTGCAGGTTACACTCTTAATCCAAAATGTCATCATCCTATACTACATTGGTCAATTGTATGAAAGAGTTACTTGTGCCATTCTGATTCAAGTGGGATTGACTTCATTGACATGAATGTACAAATAAAGGTGAAAAAAGTAAAAAGTTATGCACATTCCAAAACCATATAGCTGAAGCACTGATATTCCTTAAGAGGTATTTACATGGACCTAGGACATTCTACTGAATGCCCGTTTTACTGAAAGTAAAATGGCCAAGCAAACTTTTGTCAAAGTGCTTTTTCACCAAAAAAGCACTTTCGCGACAGTGTGCTAAAAAAAAAGGAATGAACAAAATTAAAAAAAAAAAACAGAGAAATCACATTTACGTGGGGGGAGGGGGCAAGCCCCCCTGCACCCTCCCTACTTTTATATTCTCACTCCAAGATTGCACTACAGTGGAGAAAAGGGAATATTCCCTTATTCCCACTGTGCTATGATCTCAGCAACAGCCATTTCCCCACATTTTTTTAGCACACCGCCACAAAAGTGCATTTTCAGTTAAAAAGCACTTTGCGAAAGTGTGCTCAGCCATTTCACTTTTGGTGAAACGGACATTCGGTAGAGTGTCCTAGACCCATTTATGTATATTCCATGGGCCTCAACTACAAGAGATTTAAGGTATTATGGAGTGAAAATTCTAGCTTTGCTAGGTCTTTCTTACTGTTTTTGCTAGATATAAGACTACCATATAATTTGCAAAGTTATAAAAATAAGGTTGACAGTTGATGTGGGGACAAGTTGGCACAGTGGCACAGCTGAAAGTGTTGTCACCTCCCAGTAAGAGGTTTCCTGCTTTGATTCTCAGCTGGGGTGCTTTTTGTATGGAGTCTGCACATTCTCCCTGTATTTGTGTGGGTTTCTCCTGGTGCTCTGATTTCATCCCACATTCCAAAGACATGCAGTAGGTGGATTGGACACGGTAAATTGGCCATAGATGTGAGTGTGCATACAAGTGTGTGGCATGGAAGAATAAATACCATGGCAGGGCTAACTAGTCAGTGGTGTAAACCTTGGTTCGAGATGATTGTCGCTGGTGAAGTGACACCCCAACCCTATGAACAAAAATTGTAAAGAAAAAGAAGAGTAGTAGGATTTCCCTGGTGTAGCAGCAAAGTTATTCCTAGTTAGTATAGGCATCACCTGGGGTTTCCCCTGGAAAATAGGCATTAGGCCTAAAGGAAGAAACCCAGCCAACAAAATTAAATAAGCTTATGTAATAAATATCACATTAGTGGTTCTTCAGCATTATTCAACACAGAAATCCTGCAGTGTATATGTGTTACAGTGATATCGAAAATATATGCTATTTAAAAATAAATAGCAGAGTAAGTAGTTTATATATGGGAATTCCAAGTATATAAAAGGCCATGATGCACATAAAATTATATTATTCATGTTCCACACATGTAGCAGGCTATAGCTGGAGCTCTTTTTTGAAGGTCTTTATAATACATGTCCTATGATTATGCAATCTATGTGCTAAAAATAGATTTTGGATTATCAAGAACATTATTGTCTTTATATAGAACAAGGCTGAACATTCCAGTAATGGAAGAGCACCTTACTATAGCCATTGTGATTAAAAGGTATAGTAAATAAACAGTTGTGGTACAATGGATACTGATATGTATTCTGGAACAAGGCTGCATTCAGGTAATACTAGCCTGCAATCAGTGTTCCATCATGTATATTTACTATATTACAAAATATTTGGTCAGTTTTTATTTCCTTACAAGGGTAATACAAAAATCTCTGTAGTCAAATAATTTTCCTTCTGCACTTTGTATGTGATGGCCTTATGCTTATCTTACATTTTTACTGGCAAATTTAGGCTTTGATAAGAGAATTAGTACTTTTCCTTTAGAATACGTAGGATTATGTATTAGCATAAAGGTCCTTTTATAAGGAACTAGTGTAGTATTTACATTTTGTGATAAAGACAAAGACAGAAAACTGAATAGGTATATTTTAGGAAAGTGCAATAACGTTTTTAATGTAGCAAATCCAGCCTTCTTAATTTTGAATTTTTTATTCTGCACCCATGCTACGAACCATCAAGCCTTACTCTGAGCAGACACAACCCATGCATTCCTACACAGGCGATATCAGTACAGTACCATAAGGAGGAATTAACTGCCAGGGGAAATCATAATATAGTCAGCCATGAGAATTGCTTATGGTGTCACTTGCATTTTAGCAGCTGATCGAGCATGTTATAGCTCTATCCCTAACTTCACTGCAAAAACCACCTATGTCTTTTACTCTCTCAAATGCACACTCTTTCACCTGAGATAGTAAGGGATGTCATCAGTGCCTCAAGAAGACATAGCCCACAGTCCCCTTCACAAAATTGCCACTGTGCAGAAACCACCCCTTACCTAACAGCATCACTGGGTCAACTGGGAACTAACTTCTTTCCCTCAAAATGTGTACGCTTGTCCCCCTGGACAGGTCTATCTGATACCCAAGCTGCTATTAAAATTCTGATTCTCTTGCCTGCAGTCATGGATTCATCCTTGTATGCTGTTGATATAGTTTTCACTATGATCTCCCTTAAATTTTACCACACAAGTTGTTTTATATGGCTTTAAGAATGCAGTGTGCCTTTTCGGATGGTACAAACCTTTTTTTACATCCTTAAGGTATATTTTACCTAATGACAAGCAACACATTTGGCACTGTCAAATACTTGTTTAACAATACAATATCAATTAACAAAAAATAAGTATATCATGTCAAATGAGTGCATTTTAATATGGGAAAATACAAGATTCATATGTTTCTAGCAGACAGTTTTCTCAAGTGAAAAGAAAAAAAGTTATCATAAAATGTGTTGTATTATGGTAAGATTAATGTTCTCACAGTTGAAAACATATATAATAGTAGAAACCAGAGTTAGTTATTTAATTAATAGGTATGTGGATACAAAGTTCCAGTACAGAACATTTTTATTTCCTTTTTCATATGTGGATTACTTTCTGGCCTCTTTTAGTTTTTAAATATCAGCTGCCATAATTAAAAAAGCATTATTATCACATTGTTTTAAGTGCATGGAATTCTGCCAAACTGAGATCACGTATGGCTCTCTGTTTTGTAATATTACTCAATGAACATTATGCTGTTAAAATATTTTGGCATTATATTTGCACAGAGTTCAAATCAATATTATCTGCAGAAAGAACACACTACTGTTCTGTTGAATTACAAGTATGATTCAGAATACTGTATTTAACAAAGATGAAACCTGAACTAGCCACAGAAAGTTCTTCTGATGTGACTGCTTATATTCACATCTCCTCTGTGAATCCCATTTCTTGTGCTTCATTGGATGGACTATGTAAGAGGAGTCTTTATAAATAAATACCATTTCATCCTGGAATATCCATGACAGGAAAAACAATCATTGATGCTTATTAATGACACTGCAGTATGTTTGACATAAGAATAATATTGTGACATCATATATGATGATGACATTTATGCCAACATATTCATTGTTTGTCAGTTAACTTTTCCCTTGTATTCATATCAGGCCTTACCAAAATGATATAACATTTAGGAATAAATATACATGTGATTAACCCAGTACTGGAAGCCAAAATGGCAAATATCTCTACAGCAACCATATATTTCCCCTTTGCACTCATGTACGCTGGGATAAATGAAAGCCAAACAGTAAGAAAAACAAGCATGCTGAATGTAATATGTTTTGCCTCATTAAATCTGTCTGGTAAGTTCCTAGCCAAAAAAGCACATAAAAAGCAGATACTTGCAAGCAACCCTAAGTATCCTAACATAACGTAAAACATGACTATTGAGCCTTCATTACACTTGTATATGATTTTTCCTTCTTCTGAGTTCATATCTTTCTGTGGGAATGGTGAACCAATAGTAAGCCAGACTGAGCATATAATAACTTGAAACAGGGAACCATAGGCAACAATGGAAATGGGTACCCATCTGGATCCGACCCAGTTCCGGAGTTTGCTGGATGGCATTCTGGCATTAAAGGCAATAATGACAATGATGGTTTTGGATAAGACAGCAGAGACACAAATGGAGAAGATGATGCCAAAAGAGACCTGACGGAGAAGACAGCTGGATTTCACTGGTTGTCCAATAAATATCAGCGATGAGAGAAAGCACAGCTGGAGTGCAGTAAGAAGAAGGTAACTGATGGCGCGGTTGTTAGCTCTGACAATCGGAGTGTACTGAACTGATGGCGCGGTTGTTAGCTCTGACAATCGGAGTGTACTGAAACTTTACGAAGATATAAAGAATGCATGTGGCTAGTAATGAGGCAGATACTGATAAACTAGTTAATACTGAACCTAGGTTCTCCTCAAAGGAAAGGAATTCAGTCATTTTGGGGATGCATTTCTCTCTCTTCTCATCTGACCATAGTTCTTCTGAGCACTTCATACAGTCACTGGTATCTGCAACAGAAAAACAAGTTGACAAATGATCTATAGATTCAAGTGAGTGACTGCATGCGATGCATGTATTGTATTGTATTTGGTCAGTTAATGGAATTTTAAAGGTAACAAGGTGTATAATATATAAAAGACAGTGCAAAGTAAAACTGTTTTATAAAATAAAACCATGCCTTCAACTATTGTCATTGCATTGGGTAACGAGTTTATCAAAAAAGGAAGGAGGGAGGGAAGGGGAAAGGGGAAGGAGGGAAGGAAAGCAAGAAAGAAAGAAAGAAAAATGTAGGAATGTTTGTTAGTTTCAGTTATATTGTGTTTCGCACAATGATATCAATACTGTTATACTGACCGGATTAATCATTATGTGATTATTACACACTTAGGAGTATATTCCTCTTCCTGCATTTGTTCATTTTCTATGAGAAAGGAAGTTATTTTGCTGGTAGAAACTGGAGGGACAACATTTTTAATTTGTTTTATTGATTTCTCTGGCATCCTCTTTAGTGAAACAAGTTATGTCAGGTGGTGGCAAAAAGCATATAAGCTAGCTTTAGTGGTCAATTCACAATTATTTTGGACTTCCTGTGCATATAAACCTCTACTATTTTTTGCAGGATGTGGTTGTGATTTAATAATTTTATTTTAAACTTTGATTGCTATAGAATTAAGGAGTAACTATTAAATGCTATTTCTTAGATTATACAAGGCTATTTACAATTGTTTAAGTGATCTATTTTGATGACATTGTTTGTATTTGAGAAATTAACTATGTAGATGGCAAATATTTACAGTCTTCTATGGATGGACAATATTCGGGTCGATGCAGTGAATGTGACTAAATGCCTTACATGGAGTTTGAAAAGTGTAACCTCACAGAGAGATTACCTCTTCTATGACTTAGTGAAGAGTCTAAATGAATATATGAAAGAGATTACTTTACTAGAATGTGAGGGTATTCATATTAGAGATTAATTAAGAACAATTAGGTTATGGTGCAGAAAACTTGAGAGATAGCTGGGAACAATGTTTGCTTTAACAAGGAAAAGATTATTTAAATGTCAGGGTTATACATCTGAACAAAATTAGCTTTAATAATGGGGTTCTATGTCATATGATTGTAACACCATATGATCAAATCGCAGAAGAGAGATTCTCATAATATCAAGCCAGCATTTCCTCCAGAAGCATGTATTTTTGGGACTGGGTGTTTGCCCTTTTCTCAATGTGTAGCAATCCCCCATGCTATTGTTTGTGATGCTGACTTCCAGAATAGATACCAGTTTGATATTATGAAACTTGATTTTTTTTTGTCCATTAATCATAGGATCTTGAGATCATATGACATAGATCCATGATAAAGATTATCTGTTAACTAAACTATTACATTAGAAAAAGTTATCATAGCTATTCATTTTATTGATTCAGGGGAAAGCCTCTGGCATGAATCATATTATACCAGATTTTTATAAATTTTTCAAAAAATAAAAAATAAAATAAAAAGAGAGAGAAGACTAGTCCTGTTCTTACATTACTCCACTTAGTTGAGATAATGGCATCTGACTTAAATTATTACTTTTAGCTCACTTGCTAAGGCTCCCTAAGCAGAGTAAAACAGTGCTTTTCCCAAGTAGTTGTAGAAAGATTTTCTTACTAAATCTGGAATTTAAAACCTTAGCTAAGATATTTGACTGTAGGTTCCAAAAGGCAGTATGATGGACTAATTTTTTATTTTGTTTTGACTTGGTAGAACACTGTAGTCAGTGGATCTTCTTCAGACCCAACTTGGGGAAATTCAATAAAATGTAACTTAACGTAGTAATGAATAGTACAGAAGTTTATAAAACAAAGTATACCTCTAGTAGAATAAGAGGTAATTAGAATAACTTCTATTTTACAAATATTTAAGATTGTATTAGTAATATAGCATTTACAAAGAAATGCAGAAAGATTAGAGAAATATAGATAATTATGGGAAGATTAGAAAGACAAGAATGGTTTATTCTGGGGAAATGGGAGAGCCAGGAATGACAGAATAAGAAGAGTGAGAAGAAAATGTGATTAACATGTTAAAGATATATTTACAGGTAAAAATTAAAGAGGTTTAAATTTTATTATTCGAGGATAACATCTTTTCACATCTCTCAGAAACTGCAAGAGTTGTCATGACTAATACATTAGTGTCACACATTATGAATGCCAATGTTAAACTTTAATTATCTTCAGAGTAATTTACAGATTATTATAGCATTAACTAGTGATAATTAGTTAAGACAAGAGCAGGTTGACATTGTTTAATATGATTTTGTTTAAATATTCAAAGAATGGTTGGAAAAAAACAAAATTCCAAACACTTCTGTGCAGTTAGATTTTTAGGAAAGCAGTCTACTTGTCTGAATGACCATACGTATGGCTAGTGCCAGAAGTTCTGAAGTTTACCTAACCCTTTTCTAAGTCTTATTTTAGACCAGTGAGGTCTCTTCCCAAAGTTTAGATATTAGTAGAACACCCCTAAAGGTTGTCTTCTTTCCCTGTTACTCTTAATTGTTATCTATTGAAGCATTATTTATCAGGTGCTTTTTATTCCATCCTGTTATCACAAAAATTAAACATGGCTTGGTCTGTAGATGATTTTGGTTCTTAGTCTATTTACCCCAGTTGACTTCTACCGCTAGTCATGCAGGATTTATTTATTTATTTATTTTGTCTCTATTCAGTGTATCCCTCAGTCATGATAATTCATTGATTTTTCCCTTAAACGTGGCATGTTTTCATTATTTTACATTGGTTCAGAAGTTGCTGTTCCAAGTAGGTTTTGACATGTACATATTTAGGCACTGCCTTTACCACAGATCTAGTTAAGGTGATTAACAAGTACCATGCATCTGTTAGTTCAAGAGACACTTTAGAAGATTATTATATGAAGGTAACTCATTAGCAATTTTCATATTAGATTATAGATTATTGTAATGATTCCCTCGTTTAAAATCTTGTTTTTGTAGCGCAGCCCCATTCATTATTTTTTCAATGACATTAAAAACCTTAATGCCTTGATTGCAGAGGTTATTTGATATTCAAATAATACTAGAAGTAGTTTGAATAAACTGACTGCATCCAGAAATTAAATAAGGGAGCTTGCTTTCTGAATCTTCTGAATTAGTTACTAACCACTATTGTTTGGCAGTGTTTTTAGAGCAGGATTAGAACAAAAGCCTATATGGCTATGCTTTGAAATTGAAATTTTACATCCACAATCATTATTTAAACTGTTAATCAAGGTATGGGATACAGGAGAACTTTTAAGATATCTATATATATATATATATATATATATATATATATATATATATATATACACACACACACACACACACACACACACACACACACACATATATATATATATATATATATATATTTTTTTTTTTGTCTTTTCACTCTATGAACTGCTAAGAGTTGCTGAGGTTAATTTATATGTTGTGTACATGGTACTCTGGAAAGTTCAAGTTAGATGATAGGTACATTTATTTGCACAAAATGGATCTGAGCAGGATATTTTTACATTACAGATTTTATGCATAATTAAGAATATACATTTTTTTACAAAATTAATGAATGAATGATACATGGCAAGAACACATAAATTATGGCAATTATTTCACATTAGATCTTTGATCGCCAGCAGTTGCTTAATGGACAAGTGCCTTCCAGTAACCAGATCACAGAGGTCTTGAAATAAGGGTAGATATGTGTTGATCTGATTTAAATATTCAAATTAACTCCATGTTAGATATTCAGATTCAATTAGGTTGAAGCTGGTACTTAGCGATGAAGACAGACACTTTTTTTTCAACTAAAATATATATATTTTTTTACTAAAGTTGCTATTTCACTAAAAGCTTGTACCTGCCAGACTAGGTAATGCAGGTTGGCCACAGTCAGACTCTTGCCATCAGCTGATGACTATTTTCATTTGATTTGCCTTTTCCCATAAGTAGTTAACTTATGGCATCACCTTATAGAAGTAATTGGGTGGACTATAAGGACTTTGAGGAAAGTGACACAAACTATGTCACCTGAGAAGGAGCACATGCCGTTCTTATAACTGTTTTTGTTGTTATATTAGTTCTGTTCAAACCATTGAACAGTCCAGCATTGAAATAAAGTTAACATTCATCTACATGCAGATTACCGAACAAGGAATGATATACGTCTGACTACATACAAAAGGTGTATACAAAAGTTGTCTAGGTAAGCACACTACATGAGTGAGAAGACAGTGTGGTTACAATTTTCTTCAGAAAGAACAATCATATAAATGACAACTGAGTAACTACTGAGTAAACGTAGTATTAGTATTAGTAGTGGAGTTGTGGGTTTTGACCACCAAGGACTGCATCTTTGCCTATGTCTCAGAAAACAGTAAAGATTTTTAGAGTAATGCATTAGTAGTACACATTGAGAATGCAAATGGTAAACATGAATATTAGAGTACTTGAACAATCAGTTTAAATAAGAGAAGTAGAAAGCTCATAGTTAAGAATATTATTGGAGTTACCTTTGCAGAATCACTAAGTCATCTGACTTAAATGCTATATTTTTTAAAAGTGTGCTTAATTAAAAATAACCATGTAAAACTTTCTTGAACTGATATCTGTACATGCATTTTATACAGTATCTCATATATGTTTTCTAGCATGTCTCTAGTTTTCATAATGTTTTATCAGTGATTTAGTTTTGTTCATATTACTATACGCAATAAGATTTTGCGGATTTCTACATGCGATGTGTTAGTGATCATGTCACCTTATTACTATTTCAAACACAGATATGAATGACTGGTGATTTGAAACAAACAGAGATGCCCTTACAGAGTGATAAGCTAAAAAGGGCAGCTCATGATAGCAGACAACGTATAGTATGATTTACAAAGTCTATAGAAAAATTGGTACACGCAGACAAATGTAAGCTTTGTACTAGAGAATTTGAAACAGGTGCACATCTAGTTGCTGACTGATATACTCATGGCTAAGTGTCTGTACAGTGAGGACACAATAATGTGGTAAGATGGCTGCATTAAGGATTTGGAAAACATTGCAATATATAAGTAGGTGAGAAGCAATGGAAACAAAAACCACAAAGAATCACTGAAGATGAAAAAGAACTGATCACATGGGATTACCCAATACGAACATGAAAGGAAATAGAGGCAAGAAAACCAGACATTGTAATTTAAGAAAAAAATAGCCTTGATATTTGAAATAGCTACATCTAGGGATTATAAAGTCCTGCATACTGAGAGACATAAAGTCATAATATACTAGGTTATGGAAGCAGAAACTACAGCAATATTGAATAAAGATATGCATACAGTTCGTATCGTAGTAGGGGCAACAATGATGAATAAAATATGTTGATGATGCAGGTAACTCCATATAAACTGCAGAACAAGGCAATTTTGTGTAAATTATGGGTGCTAAGAAGATCATTATTCAGAATTTCAAAGACTGACTCAGTACTAATATTGTAAACTGTAACCATACCCAGACTTTAAAAATTAGGTCTTTTCCTGTCAATGCATTAGAACCCATAACTGTTTGGAGAAATTTTACTGTTGTCAAAAATAAATTCATAATGTTTGGTTCCTGAGAATAAACTTTTTGATTATGGACAATTTTGTCTTAAACTGTTGTCATTATCTCTGAAAATAAAAGTTATACTGTCGTTCACTGTTATCTTTTATTACCACCTGTAATGTATGTAAGCGCACTGTAAACATCCATTCATTAATTCACTCATTCATTCCCTGATACCTGCTCACTTCATGCCTGTAGGGAAAGCTGTAGTCTATTCTACTACACAAGCCTGTGAGGCACAGAAACAAATTTGGCAAGGAATTCCAGTTCACTGCAGGATATGCATTCACATGTACCCGCTAACAAACTGTATAAAGATATATGTGCAGTTTTCAAGCTCAGCAATTTTCCTGTCATCTAGTCTATAAAAGAGATAAGAAACCAAAAATGTCAGTTTCACATTAAGATAGGAAAGATGAGACCACATACAAAAGACACCCCAGCCAGGAAATGAACTGGAAAATCAAGTGCTGTGATGTGTTAATGCTAATCACAAATTACTATACTGACAGATATTCCATAATTTAAACACTGTCAAATTAATGGTAAATCAAACAGACTAACGTTACTTATAAAATAAAAACAAATTGTTTTCAGTTAGACAATACTTCATTTTAGACATGAAAATAACTTTGAAATAATCTTGAAAGATGAAAAGTTTTAATTCCAAGCATTTAATGCTGTCTTGTTATAACTCTAAGTGACTCAGGAAAGTCTGTGAATACGAATCATCTTTTATGCAGTTAAATGTATCTTCATAGTATTGGTTAAAGGTTTAGTGAATATTAATACATTAAAAGTAATACATAACCCACCTGTCTCATTAGTGATCTCACCCTTTGAACAAGGTATACAGTCAAAGCAGCAGACTGGCTGTCCTGGGCGAGTAGCCTTCCTGTATCCTGAAGCACAAGGCTCACTGCAGACAGACTGTGGAGGCTGTGAAGGGATGCAGAAATGGAGAAGGTGGTAGATTTTCATCTCTAAAGAAACTGTTAATTTTGCATACTGGAAACTTAAAATTGTATAACTGAAACACATAATCCTTCATAAAGTTAACACATAATAGTGTAAGTTAAGATATTGCACGCAACTCATTAAATACTGTTTTACTAGAGTACTGCACCAAACTGGATATCCTAACTTTTCTATTCTTTAGAGTAGTGCAAGCTGAGGGAAAGGGAAAAATAAATATAACAAATACTCATGCATTATATTTAATCAAAACACTATCTTAGATACAGCATAAAACATCTCCAACAAGAAAGCAACAGTCATTGAGCTGGAGGGTGAAAGATCTCAAGAGTTTATAGGGTCATAGGTACTTACTAGGATACTGATCTGTGAGGATCTTAAGAATCCTAGTCTTACATTCCAATGTTTGTTATTTTTCTCTACTGTTTTGTGTATGAATAACCAAGAGGAAGGTAGAACATAGAATAAGTAAATAAGAATTGTTTTAAACTACATACTTTTATTATTCCTTCTGAAAGGGGGGAGGGCTGCAAGACTCACCATGGGGATAACTTCCTTATACTATCTACTTTTAAGAATTTTAGTTGGCCTAGCACTTCAGGCAATTGGAGGTGCAGGTTGGAAAATAGAGGCTCTGCCAGAAGTGAATTATTAAGACCTTGTCTTTTCTTATTTATTTATTTTCATTTTATTGATATTTGATTACCAGTTAAGTCAGACTGGGTAGGAGCTCATTTTCAGAGGAGGCCCAGGGAGAAAAGTTCCAAACTTTTTCAAAACATTTTAAGAACAATAACATTAAAATCTTCAAAAATAATACACAAAGCATCTACAGTTTAAATAATTTTACCAAATTAGACCTAATATGAAACACTAAGCCACGGTGGTGCAGCGGTAGCATTGTCGCCTCACAGCAAGAGGTTCTCCCTTTCGATTCTCGGCTGGAGTGCCTTCTGTGTGGAGTCTGCATGTCCTCCCCATGGTCTTGTGGCATTCGAAAGACATGCGTGAATGGGTGTGCCTTCATTGAAGGTTGGGCATTGGGCTGGCACCTCGGCACCGTAAAAATCTACTGCCAATCATTAGCAGACTGAAGTTCTGCTGTGGAGACCCCTAACAGGGAAAAGCCCAAAGAAGAAGAAGAAGAAGACCTAATATGAAACACTGGTTAAGAATAGATACAATTTATATGAGAGTAGTTTAATATTTAGAGAAATTTCAGCCAGTTTATAAACAAATTAAAAGTAAGATAGTATAATACAAATAGTAACTGCAATAAGAAGTGATAGAAAAGCAAGCTTATGGTATAATTAGAAAGAAAGCCAGGAAAGAGAAATTGATAGAATAAGGAAGTGAGTAAAGATGGGAGAATAAGGAAGTATAAGGTGCGTATAGTTACTTGTTCACATTTAAGGATATAGTTTAGTCTGGTGTTGAGCAATAACATGAACACATTCTGGCTAGGAATAAGGTTAATAGGATTCCCATTCCTCGTAGCCATCTTTAGTTCCTCTCTATCCCACCCCCCACCCTTGGCCAGCTCAACCTTCCTCTCCTCATCCTGAGCTAGGACAAACTGGACCCTTGATTCCCACCAATATCTATGCCTGGTTCTTCAAGTCAAATGACTCTGTGGAGAAGAAAAAGAAAAGATTGCTGGCAGAGTATCTGGAGTGCCCACTCACATCCATCTGATATGGTCTCTCAGTATGTGCCCTTTGTCATAAAATGTAGTGTGGTGTCCACAAAGGCACAAAGAATGATCCCACTCACTACTCATCATTGTACATTAAGCCCCAAACAAACAGTTAACAAGATATAAATACACCCTACTCTTAAATCTTAAAAGCAGTTCATAGTAAAAAAAAGTAGCAATAACAAGGAAAATGTGTATTGAATATGTGTGCTCAAATTCAGAAAGTATATTCAGTGTCCAATATCAGCCATCACAGCCATTAATTAGCACTCAATGATCATATTACTATACCATCAGGATTCAAAAATGACCAAACAAATATCCTATGAACTACCAAGTAAATCAGCACAAGACAGACACAAAGTCTATGTGTCACTCAGAGCAATTTCTTGAAAGAAAAGTAATATGTCCATATGTATGAACAAAACACTTGGGTATGGCACAGGAAAAGAACACTAAAGGTCATCAGATATTTGCTCAGTCACCTATTACATGTCTTGGAAGTTTTCTTGTCAGTGGTGACACTAATTCCATCCCTCAATGATCACTAAACTCCTGAAGTTGAGAGTTGGTATTGGGAGATTTAGAAGCCCCTACATTCTCATTTAGGTTCATAGGTTCATACTAGGCTAACTGCCCTAGGGCATTTACAAGCCCAGACCAAAGTTATGTGGCTTACGCCGCCCCTTATGTTAGAAATACTGTGCCCATTAGTTTGTTGTGCCTCTGTCCAGTAGTGACACAGAGATGATTCCCGGGGCAAACCTACGATCTCCCATCCACCGGTCAAGATTTCTCTTGAACAGAGCCAGCGAGGTGCTCTGCCTCACATGGACCGGGATTTTATTCCACAGCATGGGGAGTCTCTGGGTGATAAATCTATCCCTCCAGCACATCCTATTTATATCCGTGCTAAAGTTTAAGTCTCTTGCTCTAGTGGTTTTGGTGGATTTGGATTTTTTGAGGTGGAGTATGTCCATTAATTCCGGGTTGGTCATGGCCTTGTATGTCAGGCACAGGTCACCTCTGAGCAGACAGTATGCAACTGAATAGAGTTGGGGTTTCTTCAGTCTGGCAGCATATGACAGGTTTTGGAGTCCATTTATCCTTTTGGTGAGGAACTTTTGGGGTCTCTCCAATTGCTGCAGGTGTCGGGTGATATACATCCCGAATGGGGCATTGTACTCGATCATTGGTATGATAAGTGAAGAGTACAGGGGAACAATGACCTCACTTGATCTGGATGTGAATCCCTTCATGATCAGGTGGGCAATGTAGAAGGTCTTTCGAACCACTTTAGCAACGTGAGCGTCAAACGAGAGGCCACTGTCAACCTGGGTCTCCAGGTCCCTGATAACCTCTTCTGTGCTTAGTGGGTTGCCACCTATATGGTAGCTCGGGGTTACCTTGTTTTTCCCGAAGGGTATGACTATACACTTTTTTGCGTTTAACTTCAGGCCATGGCTCTGGCACCAGCTATCAGTTTCCGTGAGACCCCTCTGAAGGATGTCTGTGTCCGATGTACTATCCACTATGGCACCCAGTTTGCAGTCATCCGCAAACTTTGTCAGCCATAGTCCTCCTATGTTTGCTTGTACTTCTGAGAAGTAGATGCCGAACAATAGGGGGCCAAGGACTGAGCCCTGTGGGACTCCACTTGTAACCGGCTTGGAGTCTGACATGGCTCCAGCAACTCTAACCCTGTGGGTTCTGTCCTTTAGCCAGTTTGCAACCCATCTTGTGACATATGGGTTTACATTTAAGCTGGTAAGTTTCTCTATAATACCCGAGTGGGGTATTGTGTTGAAAGCTTTTGCAAGGTCAAGGTAGGCTGTATGGACTGCCTTTCCCTCATCAATTGCCTTGGTGACTGTTTCGAAGAAGTCGACCAAGTTCAAAAGGCAAGATCTGCCCTTGACAAAGCCAAACTGGTTTGGGTCCAAGGTCTGCAAGTCCCCTATGTCCTTGTTTATGAGTTCCATTATGATCCTCTCCATAGCTTTGCAGACCAGGCTTGTTAAGCTTATGGGGCGGTAATTACCAGGGTCCATAGAGGCACCGCCTTTGTGGAGTGGGACCACAGTTGCCGTATGCCACTCCTTGGGCACATATCCTGTGGTGAGGCTAAGATTAAACAGCTGCCTTATGTGCGGGTTTAGTTCTTCATTGAGTTCATGTAGCACACAGCCGGGGACCCCATCCAGTCCCATTGATGCTGTGTTTTTAGCTTTAGAGAGAGCAGCTTTCACCTGCGCATTTGAGATCTCTGGGAGGCTACTCTCAGTTGGGATAGTTATCTCTCCTTTTGGGGAGGGGGGTGAAGTTTGCGCTGAACCTGTCTGCCAGTATGTTGGCAATGTCTGTGGGTTCTGTGATTTTTGTATCATTTTGGACTAATTCTGAGCATATCTGGGAGTTTCCACCCAGGTTTCTGACATAGCTGAAGAAGGCCTAATGATTGTCTTTTGAATCTATGGCAATTTTTCTCTCAAAGTTGGCCTTGGATGATTTTATGAGGGATCGTAGTTTCTTGCTAGTGCTGATCAAAGATGCCTTCCCTTTTTGGGATTTTGCTCTATCATGTAATAGCTTTCTCCTCTTATTGTAAAGTTTGTTTATGGCTGGGGTCCACCAGACTGGACGTTTGCCCTTGGTGGAAATAGTCTTGGTTTTATTTGGGATTGCCTGATCCATGCAGTCCTGAAGGTGTTCATAGAAGGCATTTGTAAGGGCTTCCGCAGCTTGGGTTGTGGTTTCCATTGGCTCGGGGGCCTTGAAGGATACCACACCTGTCTTGAGTAGTGTGAAGTTTGCTTTAGAGAAGTTCTTCACTGTGGTCTTTTTTGTTTGGGGTGGGGGCAGGATGTGGATTTCTAGTGAGATTTCTAGAAGAACTGTTCACTTGTTCCATGATATCGCAACCTTTCTTTTGAATAGGACCTTGGGCTACTTCTGCTTTCTCAGAGAGCTTGCTCTGACCATAACCACACTATCACCATGAAAAGAACCCCTTTTATGACATGAGGAGAGGGGAACCATCCAGTGCATCCTCTGAGGTATAGTATCCAAATTCTATCTCCCCCCATTTAGAAAAAACACAGTAAGTGTTCAGTGAAATCCTCCGATGGACTCTCTCTTCTTCTATTCCTATTGACTTATGAGTCTGTCTCCAAATGAGAAGACTTTGCCACAGTGACCCAGAAGTAATCCACAAGAAAATGTCCTTCTTCTACCCCTCTAATGCCATCCAGGGTGGTCAGTGATTTTGAGGCTCAATATTGTAGAAAAAAACTTGGTCTTCTCCACTTTCACAGCTCCATCATATCTTTCTTTGTATGGTCCAGGGAGGTAGGTCTCAAACCTCTGCACACTATGACTATGTCAGAAGTGTAGATGCGGCACAGGAACTTGACTGCATGTTTGATGTGGCAAATACTTGCACCCTATAGGCTACTGACTGTGATCCTGTCCTTGCACAGCCTGGTATGTGGTGCATCAACATGTCTCACTATGGAGCCACCTGTGAGTAGAATATTGCACTGTGTGGAGATTTGCCTTATGGGCTTTTGATTTGAAACAAAGTGATTCATAGATGTACGTTTTATGATGGGAGCTGCCTGTATTGTGAGTTGTGAGGATGCTGAGGGTAATTCTTTCTTAGGCTACATTTAAGAGAACTTTGTGGCTTATTTAAGTTACTTTTAATTGCCTCATCATATGTAGGTATAGGTTCATAGGTTCATAGGTAAGTACTAGGCTATCTGCCCATGGGCATTTATAAGCCTAGCCACAGAGTGATGGCTTTCACCTCCCCATTAGATTAGTAACCTGGGCCTCTGTCAACAGGGCTCCTGAAGTGATCCCAGGGTAGAACTTATGATTACCCATCCACTCATCAAGATTTCTCTTGAAAAGGGTCAGAGAGGAGCTCTGTCAAATATGGATTGGGATTCTATTCCAGAGTGAGGGGAGTCGCTGGGACAGGAATCTATCCCTCCAGCATGTCCTGTTTATTGTTGTACATAGGTTCAAGTCATTAGAACGAGTGATTCTGAGGGACCTCGTTTTTTTGAGGTGAAGCATGTCTATTAGTGCAGGGTTTGACATGGCCCTATAGATCAGGCATAGGTCACCTCTGAGCAGACGGTAAGTGACTGAGAAGAGCTGGAGCTTTTTTAGTCATGCTTCATAGGGTAATTGTTTAAGGCCCTTAATTCTCTTAATGAGGTACTTCTGTGGTCTTTCTAGTTGTTGCAGATGTCTAGTGAGGTACATCCCAAATGGGACATTGTACTCTATTATGGGCCTAATGAGTGAGGAGTAAAGGGGCACAATCACCTCCTTGGATCTGGATGAGAAACCCTTTGTGATCAGGTGTGCCACATAGAAGGATTTCCTGACCGTTTTGGCTATGTGGTTATCAAAGGAGAGCATGCTATCTACTTGGGTACCCAGGTCCCTAATTACTTCTTCTGTACTTAGTGGATTCCCATCTATGTGGTAGTTTGTAGGTACTTTGTTTTTCCCAAATGGGATTACTATGCATTTTTTGGCATTTAGCTTGAGGCTGTGACTTTGACACCAGGTGTTTGTCTCTGTGAGACCCTTTTTCAGGATGTCTGTGTCAGCTGGAGAGTCAATTATTGCACCCAATTTACAGTCATCTGCGAACTTGGTTAGCCACAGTCCCTCCGCCTTTGCCTGTACTTCAGAGAAATATATACCGAACAGGAGGGGTCCCAGGACTGAGCCCTGTGGGACTCCATCCTGGGACCCCTCCTGTTCGGTATATATTTCTCTGAAGTATAGGTATTGATTTGGGGTACACTAGTAAGTGTGGAAAGAAATGTATATGTGTTTGCTGTGAGCTGTGTGTGATTGGTTTAATGCAGTGTTGTGAGGTACTGACATCCCGCTTCTTATTTGTTGTGGCTTCACATGAGAGCTTTGCCTCTAGTAAAATGATATAAAAAAATCTCTCACACACTGCGTCAGTTTCTTTAAACAATAGGTAGTTGTCACTAAACATGAGGCAACTCTTAACAGTGTTTTACAACACTTATTTTAACCAAGCTAACTACAGAGATCATTGAAAAATGTAAATCCATGGTTTCAGATGATTACTAATGTAGCTAAAGGGGAATAACACCTAAATCGCCCTGCTAGACAGGGGTCCAGGGAAGTAAATATTGTGTGAAGAAATATCCAGGGAATTGTTATGGCTAGGCTTGTATAGGCCCTAGGGCCTAGCACCAACCTATGAACCTATAAGAGGGCTGGAGTTGATTTATTGAAGAGCTATCTGTCTAATAGAACAAGCTGAGTCTACACAGAGTGTAACATGCTTGTTAGCAAAAATCAGAATCTCTTTGTGCAACTACTGAGGGGAGCATTTTGGATAATAGTTAAGGTATTGATTTGGGTACACTAGTAAGTGTGGACAGAAAAAAACTTTGGTTTGAATACCAACATCAGGTAGGTGGCAAGTAATTTGTGTAGGCAGGCAATGAGATTGGTTTAAGACTTGCAATTATGTACCACAGATTAATTCTGACATTATGCAGCTGATAGCTGAAGTTAAGCATGGCTCTTAAGTGAAGATTTGAAAGTGAAAGCCCCTGTGTCTATCAAATACAGTGTTGCGCAATGCTCTAGGGAGGGCCACCCAGCTCTAATAAACTGAGGAGCTAAAGTGAAAGAACCAATAAGAAAGTAGCTAGAACTCCTGCCAGTAATATCTACAACTTGGTATTTAACAGTAAATGCATCTCTGCCATACTGCACATAGCAAGTTTACAATCTGACTAGAAAACCAACTTTAACTGTACTTTAAACAAAATGATAGATGAAACAGCGTAAAAGGACTGGAGAGTTATAAGGAAAACAGTTTTATTAATGGCACAGAGATGACATGCAATGAGTAAGGAGAAACAGTGTTAACAAAATGAGGATGTATTAAACAAACAACTGACCAGGTGCAGAATATAAGCAGTTTTAAGTAAAACTAAACTAATAAAAAGGAGGGGGGGGGAGCAAAGTCACAGGAAAAATAATGTTATTCGTTAGAAAGAAGTACTAACAGATTTAGAAATGATGAGGTTAACTACATATAACACAAGGCTAGTGACTTTAGTCACACTAGCAGTGAAAGTGTAAAGACATTTGATAAAATAAGCAAGAATACTGAAAAACACCAAAACAAATGTAAGTGTAGCAATATGACTTATTTTATTTGTTAATATGAGGAGTTTATGTTTGACTATAAGTTTTATGACACTTCAGGTGTCAAAAACATAACATGGCCAGTGAAAGTTTTCCTCCAACAAATGCATGCATAGAAATGTATCTCAGATATACAAATACATTGAAACATGAGCAAATGCAAATATGCTGATGGCAAAAGGCATTCACTTGCCTAAACAATGCTACCATTTACTGTTACATATATGTTCCTCTATGAACCAGTCTATTTTATTACCAGGCATCTGTTAATCACTTAAGACATAGAACACTGAATGAAGTCTTACAAGAAGAAGTAGTGAATAAACCATTACAACAGGATGACAAAATAAATAAATGACTACTGCAAATTTAAGGTGTCATGAGTGCTTATGCCAGTAAGTTAATTGCTTTACTTCTGCTGTTCTGGTCACTAATGAAGAAAACAAGAGAGATTGTATCTCCTTACATGTAAACTGAAAATAAAAATATAATTATATAGTCTCTTGATGCTTGGGATAATTTTTAAGGCTCTTCAACCTTTTCTATTAAATGATATTTCCTAAAGTCTATCATAAAATAACCTCCCTTCCATATGTCACCTTTGACACCCTAACTTCTTTGCTATCTACAGCTAAAGCCATCTAATGTGTTCATGATATAGCAGTGAGCTGACTGCTACTCTACTCCACTGTATATAAATCAGATTCTTAAAAAGTTGTTTTTTATTTCCCTCTTTTATATTCTTACTTATTTGATAAGATGCATTATGAGGTATAGCTATGTTTAAACTGTCTGGGTAGAACTCAGTACAGTACTCCATAAGCAGTCTTTCATGTACCCTGCTGTAGATGAGTTCATTGTGTGTACAATCTACACATATCAATGGACAAATCGATGCCTATCTTGTGTACAATCCACATATGTAACTGCACATTGATACAAGTCTTGTGTACAGTCTACGCATGTAACTTTGCACATTGATACCTATCATGTGTACAATCTACACATGTAACTGTGCATATGGATGCCTATCATGTGTGCAATCTACAAATGTAACTGCACATTGATACCTCCCTTGAGTATAATCTACACGTGACTATGCACATTGATACCTTTTATGTGTACAATCTACAAACTGTGCACATTGATACCTATCACATGTACAAGCTACAAATTTAATTTTAGATATTGATATCTATCGTGTGTACAGTGTATACATGTAACTGTATGAACATTGATACCAATCATGTGTATAATCCACACATGTAACTGCACATTGACACCAATCATGTGTACAGTCTACACATGTAACTGCTCATTGAGATCAATCATGTGTACAATCTAAACATGTAACTGTGCACATTGACACCTACTGTGTGTACAATCTACACATGTAACTCTGCACTTTGATACCCATCATGTGTGCAATCTAAACATGTAACTATGCTCTTAGATACCTATCATGTTTGCAATCTTAACATGTGACTGTGTACTTAGATACATGTCATGTGTGCAATCTACACATGTAACTATGCACATCAATACCTGTCATGTGTGTAGTCTACACATGTAACTGCTCATTGAGGCCAATCATGTGTACAATCTAAACATGTAACTATACACATTGATGCCTATTGTGTCTACAATCTACAAATGTAACTGTGCACATTGATACCTACTGTGTGTACAATCTACACATGTAACTCTGCACTTTGATACCTATCATGTGTGCAATCTACACATGTAACTATGCACATTGATACCTGTCATTTGTGCAGCCTACATATGTAACTGTGCACAGTGACACCTGCCATGTATACTCTCTAGACATGCAACTGTGCACTTTGACACCTGTTGTGTGTAGAATCTACACATGCAACTATGCACATTGACACCTATCATGTATAGATTTTCCACATGTAACTGTTCCTTTGATACCTATCGTGTGTATAATGTACTCATAACTATGCACATCGATACCTACTGTGTGTACAAACTACACATGTAACTGCACATTGATATCTACCTTGTGTACAATCTACATGTGACTTTGCACATTGACAATGATCACATGTACAAGCTACACATGTAACTGTACACATTAATATATATCATGTGTACAATATACACATGTAACTGCACGGACATTGACACCAGTCATGTGTACAATCTACACATGTAACTGCATGTTGATTCCAATTGTGTGTACAATTTACACACCTAACTGTGCTATTGATACCTATCATGTGTGCACTGTACACATGTAACTGTGAACATTGATATATATCATTTGTACAATCTTTACATGTAACTGTGCACATTAGCACCTGTTGTGTACAACCTACTCCTGTAGCTGTGCACATTCAAACCTGTGGTGTGTACAATCTACACATGTAACTGTGCACTTTGGCACTTATCCTGTCTACAATTTACAAATGTAACTGTGCACTTTGACACCTGTGTACAATCTGCACATGTAACTGCACATTGATACCTACCTTGTTTACAAGCTACACATGTGACTATGACATTGATACCTTTGTACATGCAATCTACAAACATAACTGTGCACATTGATACCTACTGCATGTTCAATCTACACATGTAACTGTACACATTGATGTGTGCAATGTACACATGTAAGTGCACGCATATTGATACCAATCATGTGTACAATCTACACATGTAACTGCACATTGATAACAATTGTTTGTACAATCTATACATTTAACGGTGCATATTGATATCTATTGTGTGTCCAATCTGCACATGTAAGTGCACATTGATACCTGACGTGTACACTCTACACATGTAACTCTGCCCTTTGATATCTATCATGGGTACAATCTGCACATGTAATTGTGCACATTGATAGACCAGAACACCACAGCTAGCAGTATAAAATTCTGTATAAAAAAAAATCTAAGCTCTTTCACCTAACCACTGTCAGGTCTTTATCTATAAAGTACCTGCACTGATTGTAAGTTCCCCATTTAAATGTGCCTAGTTTCTTGTTTTTTATTCTATCATTTCCAGTGTCCGCTCTTTCAAATATTTCTTTCAAGTTTGTATCCCTTCTTCTAATAAATTTTGGTGTATCAGGTATAAAACGTTTTGTTTCTTCATTCACCTTAAAAATCCCCCAATGCTTCTTAATAATTTTTTCTATTTCCATTGAGATGGTGGAATAAGTGTGAATAAAGGCAGTGTCATATTCTACCTGAGTTAAAATCTGTTTTATCTCTGTGGAGCCACCTTTTCCAAACAGTGGACTATACATAACATCCCTGTCCCTAGTCACCTCATCTATTTAATTGTCCACCAGACTTACTAGGTATTTTTTTGTATAAAAAGCTTCCTAATAAATTTCACTTCCTTAGTGAACACAGAAAAATCACTACACATTCTTGAGGCCCTAATTAACTGCCCCTTCACAATTCCCTTCTTTTGAAATTGTGGATTTCCACTATCGTAGTTTAAGTAGAAATTTGAAAATGTGTGTTTCCTAAATATCTTGGATTGAAAACAATTATTAACAAAATCCTTGTACAAGGTTACATCTGAATAATTAATTTTCTCTAAAGATGAAGGGTTTGTAAATCTTAGAAAATCCATTGTACTGCTAATATAGGTCAAAAATGATGTCAATTCATCTGGTGCCCCCTGCCAAAGCAAGCAAATGTCATCCAAAAATGTGTATAATAAACAATATTTTATACCACTCAGTTTCCATAATAAATTTCCTTTTCCATGTGGTATAAAACCAGATTGGCTTATAGGGGGGCACACACTGCTCCCATTGTAATGCTTTGTTCTTGTTTATTTTTATTTATTTTATTTTTATTTTACATTTGTTGACTGGGATAGTCCGACTGGATGCATGTCCATTTTCAGCGGAGGCCCGGGGAGAAAAGCTCCAAGGGTAAGCAGATAGAGCATTACATAATACCAGCATTACATATTACAAACAGACTATTTACAGAGATTACATAAGTAAGCAAGTTAAACAAGTTCCACAGGTTACAGTTAGTCCTGAGCACAAGTCAGGATTAAATTAAATTACACAGCAAACTGGTTAACAGATTTTTACACATTCGAGTTAGCCTGGCTTGATACATTGACATAGCCAGTTAAGTGACAAATGTTGTTTGAGTCTAGTTTTAAATTGACCTAAGGTGGAAAGTAAGGTAATATCAGCTGGAAGAGAGTTCCAGGATCTACTTACAGAGTTTGCAAAGAGAGAATCACCGGCTGTGTTATTAATTTTGCTAGTCTGAATTAGTAGTTTGTTAGAGGATCGAAGCGGTCTAGGATTGTTATAGGGGGTGATAATATTTTTAAGTGCAGGAGTATTGTCTGGATTATAGAGGATTTTATAGGCCATAATCAGTTGGTTATACTGGATTAGGCTAGGTAGTTCAAGCCAACCAAGCTGATTTAGATTGATGCAATGATGTGTCCTAAATGGCAGCCCAGTGGCAAACCTGGCAATGTGGTTGAGAGTTTGTTAAGGACAGTCTTGTTCAAATTCGAGAGTAGAGGGGATGCATACAGAAGGGTTGAAAGAAGGTGAGAGCGAGCTATGGTAATTTTAGCTGGAGGGGTTAGGAAGGCTTTTATTCTGTAAAGTGACCCTAGTTTTTTATTGATGGTTTTGATAGTTTGGTTAACATGAGATTATTGTCTATGATGACACCTAATAGTTTTGTAGATGGGTCAGGGGAGATTATTGTGCCATCATTTGATTTTATGGTAAAGGTGAAAGCGGTAGACCTATGTGTTGGTGAAAATAACAGCATTTTAGTTTTTTGGGGATTTAGGATCAGACGATGTTTAGAAAGCCAGTTTTCTATTGTATTAAAAGTGGTCTGGGTAGCTGACCATAACTCTACTGAAGATGTGGCTGAGCAAATCAGAGTAGAGTCATCAGCATACTGGATACAGCTGACTTTTGGGATGACAGTATAAAGGTCATTAATGAAGATGGAGAACAGCAAGGGCCCTAGTATAGAGCCTTGTGGTACTCCAAGGGTGTTAGGTAGAAGGTTAGAGAGTTTGTTCTGCCAGAGGACAGCCTGCTGTCGACCATTCAGGTAGGATTGAAACCATTGGAGGGCTCCAGTATCTAGACAGAATGTTTGCAGGGTGTGGATTAAAAGTTGGTGATCAACCATATCGAATGCCTTGGAAAGATCCAAAAAGAGGGCTGAGGATATATAATTATTGATGTGATTATGGTTTATGGTGTTAGTAAAGGCTAGGAGGGCTGAAGTAGTGCTGTGATGAGGACGGAAGCCATGCTGAGTGTCTGCCATAAGGCGATTTTGGATTAGGTGGTGCATGAGTTGTCTATGAATACATTTTTCCATAATCTTTGCAAGTGGAGAGAGTATAGCTATTGGCCTATAACTGGAGAATTCAGTAGCGCTGCCTCCTTTGTGAAGTGGGATTACATAGGATATTTTCCAGATGGTGGGAATTTTAGCTTCTACTATGGTTCGATTGATTAGTATTGAGATGGGGTAAGCAATAGCATCAGCTGATTTTTGTAGGTACTCGGCAGGGAGTTGATCAGCAGAAAGTGTAGTGGGTTTTAATTTTATGATCAAGGTATGGATAAGTGAAGTGGTGACTGGTTGGAAGCTGAACGCAAGTAGGTTTCTAGGGGTGCTACTTTCAGGACCAGGGGAGCTAGGAGGTAGTTGGCTAGCTAGGGCTTTTATTTTATTTATTTATTTTATTTTACATTTGTTAACCAGGCTAGTCTAACTGGATATATTTCCATTTTCAGCAGAGGCCCGGGGAGAAAAGCTCCACATATAGACAAAAGAGGTATAACATGAGCAAAAAAAAAATAAAAAATAACAGATTACACTCTGGTAGGACGTAGACAACGAGCATAATTACCAAAAGAATAGGACTTTAAATTCCTAGACAGTGTAAATAGCAACATGTTAAGGCTTATTACATCTTTTAAAACCAAGAAGAGAAAAGTGCAAGACCAAGGAAAAAGAAACAACGATAGATAGAGAGAGCAGATTTATATAGTTTCAGGAAAAGAGTCATAGCCATATAGAGGAAAGATATAGGGGAGAGGTCCATATATGGTAGAGGAAGAGAGCTAAGGGAGAAAGCAGGAGGCACAAAAGAATAGGGAGAGAAAAAAGAGGGTTAACTAAGGAAATTAACTTTTTAATTAGGATTAGAGCAGGGGCACATCCAGTGGCTTTTAAGGTAGATTCTAAGTTTTTGTTTAAACAGAACAGTAGATGCAATGGAAGTAAGTTCGGTAGGAAGTTGATTCCAGTGTTTACCAATGGAATTTGAGAAGAGGGAATCACCAGCTAGGTTATTAGATTTGGTTAAGGTGACTAGCAGTTTGTTTGATGAGTGGAGTGAGTTCAGATTAGAATAAGGGATTAAGAGGTTAGTAAGTACAGGTGTGTTATGAGGTTGGTAGAAAGCTCTTTGGACAAACGTGAGTTGGGAAAGAAGCAGCATGTTTGTCAGTTCAAGCCAGTTAAGTTGCTGCAGATTCAGACAGTGGTGAGTTCTGAAAGGCTTACCAGTAACAAATCTAGCTATATTATTGTAAGTGGTAGACAGTTTGGAGAGATTGTTTTTCTTGAGGTTAGTATAGATTGATGAGGCATAGAGAAGAGTGGAAATAAGGTGAGAGTGAGCAAGAGTAACTTTGGCTGGGGAGGTTAAGAAAGTTTTAATTCTATAGAGAGAGACAAGTTTCCTGTTTACAGATTTAATGGTATTGTTGATATGACAGTCAAAGGAGAGATTGTTGTCAATCGTGACTCCTAGCAGTTTAGTAGTAGAGTCAGGTGATATAAGGGTTCCATTATTAGATAAGATAATGAAGTCTAATGTAGGGGATCTGGTAGTAGGCCTAAAAAGTAAGAGTTTGGTTTTTTTTGCGTTTAGGAGGAGGCAAAGTTTTAAGAACCAAGTTTCAACTTTAGAAAATACAGTTTGAGTATTAGTTTGAAGTTCAGAAATGGATTTAGCAGAGCAAATTAGTGTGGAGTCATCAGCGTATTGTATGCATGTAGCTTGGGGAATAGCTATTTGTAAGTCATTTATAAAGAGGGAGAAAAGAAGGGGTCCGAGAATAGAGCCTTGGGGTACCCCAAGTGAAATTGGGAGAAGAGATGAGAGTTTGTTATCCCAGAGGACGGCCTGTTTCCTGTTAGTGAGATAGGATCTAAACCAGTGGACAACCTTAGATTCTAAGGATAGAGATTCGAGAATTTTTAAGAGGAGAGAATGGTTGACCATGTCAAAGGCTTTGGACAGGTCAATAAAAAGAGCTGAAGAGAGGTTGTTATTATTGCGATTCTTGTTAATAAAGTCTGTAAAGGAGAGGAGAGTGGTAGTTGTGCTATGAAAAGGCCTAAAGCCATGTTGACAGTTAGAAAGAATGTTATTTGTTATTAAGTGGTTCATTAACTGATGGTGCACACATTTTTCCATGATTTTTGCAAGTGGGGACAAGAGAGCTATGGGCCTATAATTAGAATATTCATAGGAGTTACCTCCTTTATGTAAGGGTATGATGTGAGAGATTTTCCATATGTCAGGTATGGTTGCTTCATTTACAGTTCTATTAATAAGGATGGATATGGGATAGGCTATTTCAGAGGCTGCTTTTTAAAGGAATTCAGATGGAAGCTGGTCTGCCGAGGGGGTACATGGTTTGAGTTTGTGGATACATTTCTGTATAAAGGTAGTGGAGATGGGTTGCAGCCTAAAGGTTGGTAGTTTGAGGGATGCAAGGTCAGGGATACTAGTGTTGTCACTAGAGAGATGGGAGGCCAAGGAATTAATAGTATCAATAAAGAAAGAGTTGAAAGTATTGGCAGTATCAAGGGAGGAATTCTTTTCAGACCCGGTAGGGGACGGGGTGGTAGTCTGTCCAGGGTGAAGGAGTCTGTTTAGGGTTGACCAGAATTTTTGAGGGTTATTGTGTTTTGCTTGCTGGAGATTACTATAATAATTCTTTTTATCAGAGAAGATAGCTTTTTTGGTACTGTTTCTTAGGTGCCTAAATGTCTGTTGGTCTATGAGAGATTTGCTGGTTCACCATTTTTTCCAAGATTTGTTCCTAAGTAACATTTTTTGTCTTGTATCTTTAGATAGCCAGGGGGCAGGTTTAGATTTAATTCGGATGGAATGTTTTGGTGCATGATTATCTAGAATTGTTAGGAATGTGGTGTTAAAGTATAGAACAGCTTCTTCAAGAGGAAGTGTCTTTAGTGGGTTCCAGTTGCAGGCATTTAGTTCAGTTTTAAATTGAATAGGGTTGAAGCATTTGAGATCACGTAGGGTCTTATACATAGGAGAATTGTTAGAGGCATTTTTTTGTCTTATAATATAGGTTAGATTGTGGTCACTAAAGTCATCAGGTAGCGTTCCGGACTGATAGTTTAGTTGAGGTTTGTTAACGAGAATCCAATCTAGAATACTTTCTTTGTTGTTAGGTTTGTTGATCCTAGTGGAGGTGTTTATTATATGAGTAAAGCCATGGAGATTAATATGAGAAGTTGGGTTATTAGTGTTTATTGAGGACCAGTCAAGGTTGAGGTCTCCAAGTATTATAGTTTCTTGTGGGTAGGTGGAAGTGACGCAACTGAGGATATTTTCTATGGTAGTAGAGTTATTTACAGGAGGTAGATATATACAGATAATATAGATTGATTTTTTAGGGTTTAGTTGTAGCTTTGAGATAAGAAGTTCAGTATTGGTAATGTCCAGGTTATCATAGGGTACTAATGTTAAATTTAGTTCAGTTTTAAATAGTAGTGCCACTCCTCCGCCTTTTTTAGTTTTGCGGTCGAGTCTCAAGATATTGTAACCTGGAGGAATGATTTCATTATCTTGAGTATAGGGTTTTAACCAGGTTTCAGTTAAACAGAGAATATCAAAGGAGTGGTGTTCAAGAAGGGAGTGGAGATGGGTGATTTTGTTATTGACACTTCGGATATTAAGGTGCCCTATGAGTAGAGTATTTGCATTGGAGGTTTGTAGTTGGAGGGATGAGTTTAGTGTAGCAGGTATGGTGTCAGATGAAGTAGTTAAGGGCCCTGGGTTGGGGTGGATGTCCCCATCTGCCAAGGTAGAGTGGTTAAATTCCAGGTAAGCTTTGTTAGGAAAGTTTAGTAAGTATTTTAGTTTCCTAAACCAGAGATTTTGAATTTTAATGTGAGACAGCCTATGATATCTGGCTAGGAGATAGCTAGAGGTAGATGTAATGTTTAAATGAGTGAAGTTTAGGCTTTTAAAATCAGAGGCAGTATGTTTGGGAGAGTAGTTAAAGTGGTAGTTAGGATTTGATTCATAACAGGTCAGGAAGTAGGGTAGTGTGAGAGCAAGAGAAATAATGAGCATAAGTGTTAGTTTTAACAGAGTAGTTTCTGTTACAAAGGTCTTGGGTGGAGATTTGTAAGTTTTAGTGGACATGTTGAGGTGAGAATGAAAGGAATAGATGAAGGGGCCTAGGCTAAGATTGTAGAATAAGTAAGAGAAGCTAGATGGAAGGGTCAGAGTATGTAATTAGCTTTGGGTGGGTAGCAGAGATAATTGAGGAAGGTAAAGTTGGGAGGGAGTTACAAATGAGGTAGGAGTCTAGGATAGGTGTAATTATAGAGTCGGTGGGGTATGTGAGGTATAAGGCTAAGGGCACGTGGGGTGGGTGGGATAAGGAGGTGGGTGGAATAAGGGGGCTTGAATTGTGTCAGTAAATAATTGGTTAAAACTATCAGAAACATCTTCAGGGGTTTTATCAATAGTAGCAGCAGGGATTGGGGTTGAAGTTTGTCCAGGATGTAGTAGATTATTTAAACCTGCCCAAAACTTCTGAGGGTTATTTTGATTTACTGTCTGTAAATTACAGTAGTATTGTTTTTTGTCTTGGAAAATTGATTTTTTGGTTTCGTTCCTGGATTGCCTGTATTTAATGTGATCTTGAGGGTCTTTAGAAGAATGCCATAAAGCCCATGCTTTGTTTCTAAGGGTAATTTTGTGTTTAGACTCTATAGAAAGCCATGGTGCAGTTTTTGCCTTGGTTCTCTTTGAACGACCAGGTGCATGCAAATCAAGGATCTCAAGGAATTTGTTGTTAAAGTATGCTACTGCTTCCTGTAAGGGGAGGTGTTTTAGAATAGACCAATTACATGAGTTTAGTTCTTGTTGGAATTTGGCAGGGTCAAAGTTTTTATTGTTTCTAACCTTTCTGAGTAAGGGTTGTTGGGAATTAATGGTTTTGTGCTTAATTACATATGTGAGAAACTGATCGCTTAGGCCATTAAGGAGGGTACCAGAGGTGTACAGTTGGGGGTGACTGTTTATGAGTACCCAGTCAAGTATACTTTCTTTTTGGTTGGGTTTACCTATCCTGGTAGGGGTGGATATGATTTGTGTAAATGCACGCAGGTTAATATGGGTATTCACCATTAAAATAAACATAATTGTTTTTAAGTATTATTTCCATAAATTCTAATATCAAATTCTTGACATCTGCTTTCAAATATTTAGCCTCAAATAGTACCTCTTGAAACCATTCCAACCCTGTACTGTGAGAGATGTTGGGGAACAATTCCACCATGTTTATTGTAGCCAAATATACTGTTTTACTGAACTTATCTCCAGAAATATTCTTCAAAAAATCCCAAGAGTCATTTGTAATATGCTTCAAAGACCCCAGTAGTTTTTTTTAAATAATGGTCAACAAATATAGCCAAATGTTTAGTAATAGACCCAGCACCCACCACAATTGGACTAAATGTAGGATTTTCAATATTTTTATGTGTCTTGGGAATTCCAGATACTATTGTGATATGTGTTTTTTCTACATGCAAAAAAATTATAAATATTTTATCCAATACTCCTTGCAATAAATGATCATTCAAATAATAATCAATCTTAGCATATGCAATATTAATTTCATTCTTAGAAGCTATGCTGTATTTAACTTTGTCATTTAAAATTCCAAACATAATCAATTGCATACATCAGAGCCACCCCACCCCCTTGTCAGGTTTCATTACCCTGCATTTAATACTATGTAATGTTTGAATTAATTCTCCTTCAATATCTGTTAAATTGTTCAGAATATTATTTTTCATATTTAAACTTCTAATATCTTTCTCTACTAACTCTTCAAAAATCCTTAAAGTTGGGTTAAGTGGGGGATTAAAAGTGCATGCTCTACTTAACACTTGCTTATCACCTTTCTTTCCTTTAAAAAATAAATTCAAGTTTTCAACTTTCTTAAAAAATGTTAAACATCCACTAAAGTTCTAACCAAACTCAAAGGCCGAGTGGGGACAAATTGAAACCTTTTAGTGAACAACGTGAAAAATTCTTCCTTAATTTTTAAATCAGTATAGTTAAATATATTAAAATTACCTTAGGTAACATTTTCCCCCATCAGACACAATCATATTTTTACAGTTCACTATTGTATGCATTGTCCCCATGTCTGGCTTTTGTTTCTTGTGTAATTCTTGCTGTTGCCCCAACCCCTTCCCCTGCTCCCTTTCCCCTGTGGTTGATTGTACTGGTTGTAATTGTTGAAATACCCTGCTTCTGTGCAATTTTTTCGATTCTTATGAGGGCTGCAGTTCTTTGTTGTTTAAGCATTCCAAGGAATGCTCACATTTTAGGTTTAAATTCATGATTATAGAACATGTGATATCTGATGCCCATGGGGGGATTTGGAAAGCCAGACTAGAATACAGGGAGTTGTTCTGGCAAATTAAACTGGATGCAGGCAAACCCTGGGGCTTAAATGATTATATCAGCATTAGCAATGTTCTTAGGTTGAGGTCAGTGAAGTTATAGAATTTGTATTAGATAATATAAAATATAAAGATATATTAGTATTCTATGTAATAATTTATGTTATTGAAGTGTATAGTTGACATGAATTTTTATATTTACACTAAAACAACATGTTTAATTATTGTAAAAAAAAAAACGTTTTTAAAGAATGTATTTAGTGACTATGTTTTTAAAAGTGGGAGGGGAATGGCTCATTGATGCTCTTTTCATACTGGTTATATGCATGCTGCTGGTTATATTTAAACAATTATTTAAGCATTGCTATTTGTTCTGATGAAGCCTGACAGTGGTTAGGTGAAAGCATTTAACTTGTTTTTTTGATACTGAAATTTATAATGTGTTGGGTTGAACTGACCAATTCTGTATTAAATTTCTGCTGCTGCTAGCTGTGGAGTTATAGGTTCATAGGTTCATATGTTCATACTAGGCTATCTGCCCGAGGGCATTTACAAGCCTAGCCCATAGTTTTGTGGCTTACGCCACCCCTTTAGTATGGGGAACTATACCCATTATTTTGCTGTGCCTCTGTTGAGCAGTGACACTGAGGTAATCCCTGGGGTATATCTGCGATCTCCCATCCATTGGTCAAGATTTCTCTTGAACAAGGCCAGCGAGGTGCTCTGCCTCACATATACCGGGATTTTATTCCACAGCATAGGGAGTCTTTGGGTGATGAATCTATCCCTCCAGCACGTCCTATTAATAGCCGTGTCGAGGTTTAAGTCTCCCGCCCTTGTGGCTCTGACGGATCTAGATTTTTGAGGTGAAGCATATTCATCAAATCTGGGTTTGACATGGCCTTGTATGTTAGGCAAAGGTCACCTCTGAGCAAGCGGTGGCGACTGAATAGAGCTGGAGTTCTTTCAGTCGGGCAGCATAGGACAGATGTTTGAGACCCTTTATCCTTTTGGTGAGGAACTTTTGTGGCCTCTCCAGCTGCTGCAAGTGTCGGGTCAGATACATTCCGAATGGGGCATTGTACTCAATCATTGGTCTGATGAGTGATGAGTATAGGGAGACTATGACCTCCCTTGATCTAGATGAGAATCCCTTCATGATAAGGTGGGCAATGTAGAAGGTCTTCCTAACTACTTTAGCTACATGGGTGTCGAATGACAGACTACTATCAACCTGGGTCCCCAGGTCCCTGATAACTTCTTCTGTACTCAGTGGATTGCCACCTATTTGGTAGCTAGGGGTAACCTTGTTTTTCCCGAAGGGTATGACTATGCATTTTTGGCATTTAACTTTAGGCCATGGCTCTGGCACCAGTTATCCGTTTCTGTGAGACCCTTCTGAAGGATATCTGTGTCAGATGTGTTTTCTACTATGGCCCAGTTTGCAGTCATCTGCAAACTTTGTCAGCCATAACCCTCCTGTGTTTGCTTGTACTTGGAAAAGTAGATGCCAAACAAGAGTGGGCCCAGGACTGAGCCCTGTGGTACACCACTTGTGACAGGCTTTGAGTCTGACATGGCGCCAGCAACTCTGACCCTGTGGGTTCTGTCACTCAGCCAGTTTGCAACCCATCTTGTGATGTATGGGTTAACATTTAAGCTGATGAGTTTTTCAATGATACCCGAGTGGGGTATTGTATCAAAGGCCTTCGCCAGATCGAGGTAGGCTGTATGGACTGCCTTTCCCTCATCAATGGCTTTGGTGACTGTTTGAAAAAGTCAACCAAGTTTAGAAGGCATGATCTGCCTTTGACAAAGCCAAACTGGGATGGATCCAAAGTCTGCAAATTCCCTATGTCTTTATTTATGAGGTCCATTATGATCCTCTCCATGGCTTTGCAGATAAGGCTTGTCAAGCTAATGGGCGGTAATTTCCAGGGTCGGTGGAGGCACCGCCTTTGTGAAGTGGGACCACAGTTGCAGTGCGCCACTCCTGGTGCGTATCCAGAGGTAAGACTATGATTAAACAGCTGTCCTAGCTGTGGGTTTAATTCCTCGTTGAGTTCATGGAGCACACAGCCGGGGACACCATCAGGTCCCATGGATGCTGTGTTTTTCTTTGGAGAGAGCAGTTCTCACTTGGGCGTTGGAGATGTTTGGGGGCTGCAATCGCTTGGTATAGATATCTCTCCTTTGGGGAGGGGAGAAGTTTGCACTGAACCTGTCAGCCAGTATGTTGGCAATGTCTGTAGGATCAGTAATCTTCACATCATTTTGAACTAGTTCTGAGCATATCTGGGAGTTTCCTCCCAGGTTTCTAACATAGCTAAAGAAGGCCTTATGATTGTCTTTTGAGTCTTTAGCTATTTTTCTCTCAAAATTTGCTTTGGATGATTTTATGAGAGCTCTTAGTTTTTACTTATAGTGATCAAGGGTGTCTTACCTTTTAAGGATTTTGCTCTATCTTGTAGTAGCTTCCTCCTTTTGTTGTAGAGTTTGTTTATGGCTGGGGTCCACCAGAGTGGACGCTTGCCTTTGGTACAAAGAGTCTTTGTTTTGCTTGGGATTGCCTTATCCATGCAGTCCTGCAGGTGCTGGTAGAAGGCATTTGTAAGTGATTCAGCAGCTTGAGTACTGTTTTCCGTCGGCTCGGGGCCTTAAAGGAGACCACACTAGTCTTTAGAAGTGTGAAGTCGGCTTTGAGAAGTTCTTTACTGTGGGCTTTTATTTCAGGTGGGGGTGGGATGAGGACCTCCAGCGAGATTAGTTTGTGATCTGATCTCACCAGTGAGGGGTATACTTCCAGTGTTGAACATTGTGCTCCCATGTTCGTGATGATGAGATCAAGTATGTTTTCTCCTCTTGTGGGGATGGTGACTAGTTGTTCCATGGCATTTGAGTTTATGAATTCCAGGAACTTTTGGGCTAGGGTGTTTGGGCTTGAGTAGTGTTCCCAGTCTATATTAGGGTAATTGAAGTCACCTAGTATGATGTTGTTTGGTGATACATTTATCCCCTCTAGTGTTTTCAGGAAGGCCATGTGAGGTTCCTGAGTTTGTGAGGGTGGCCTGTAACATGCTACAATTTGCAGAGCAGTCTTGCCTATGGTTAATTGCACCTGGATCTTTCTAAGTCATTTTCTTGGAGTTTTATTTGTGCACATTGATAAGTATTGTGAGTACAATCTACACAAGTAACTTTGCACTTTGATACCTAGCATGAATACAATCTGCATATGCAACTGTGCACACTAATACCTATCTTGTGCATAGTCTATTCATGTAACTGTGCACACTGATTCTTATCATGTGTGCAATCTACACATGTAGCTGTGCACTTAGATACCTGTTATGCATTCAATCTGCACATGTAACTGTGCACTTAGATACCTGTCATGTGTGCAATCTACACAAGTAACTGTGCACACAGACACCTGTCATGTGTGCAATCTACACATGTAACTGTGCACATTGACACCTGCCAAGTGTACAATCTACAAATATAACTATGCACTTTGACACCTTTTTTGTGTACAATCTACACCACATATAACTGTGCATATTGACACCTGTCATGTGTAGACTCTATGCATGCAACTGTGCACATTAAAACCTGTCATGTGTAGACTCTACACATGTAACTGTGCACTTTGACATTTATTGTGTGTACAATCTACTTGTAACTATGCACATTGATATCTATTGTGTGTACAATCTACACATGTAACCATGAATTGATACCTGTCATGTGTACAATGTACATATACAACTGTGCTCATTGATAGCTATCATGTGTACAGTCTACCTATGTAACTGTGCACATTGATACCTATAATGTTTGCAATCTACGCATATAGCTGCGAACATTGATACTTATCATGTGTACAATCTACACATGCAAGTATACACTTTAATACCTATCATTTGTACAATCTACATGTATAACTGCACATTGATACCTATCATCTGTGCAATATACACAGGTAACTGCACAATGATAACTATCATGTGTACAATCTACTCATCTAACTGTACATACAGATACCTATCATATGTGTGATCTACACATGTAACTGTGCACTTAGATACCTGTCTTGTATGCAATCTACACATATAATTGTGCACATTGACATCTGTCACTTGTACTGTCTAGTCATATAACTGTGCACATTGACACCTTTCGGGTGTACAATCTAGTCATGTAATTTTGAACATTGACACCTCTCATGTGTACAATCTACACATGTAACTGTGCACTATGACACCTGTCGTGTACAATCTACACATAGAACTGTGCACATTGACACCTGTTGTGTGTAGAATCTACACATGTAACTGTGCACATTGACACCTGTCATCTGTAAAAACTAAATATGTAACTGTATACTTTTACACCTATTGTGTGTAGAATCTACTCATAACTATGCACATTATGATGCCAATCATGTGTACAATCTACACATGTAACTGTGCATTGATACCTATCATGTGTACAAACATGCAACTGTGCACATTGATACCTGTTGTGTGTACAATCTATGCATGCAGTTGTGCACATTGATATCTATCATGTGTACAGTCTACATGTGCAAGTATGCACTTTAATACCTATCGTGTGTACAATCTACTCATGTAACTCTGCACATTGATAACTTGTACTTCACTATAGCCCTTTCTCATTTTACTGTGTGATTTCAGCATATAGAAATGAATATTGATACTAAATTTGAAGTCACATCTTATGAGATGTAGAATATAGTATGCAACAGTTTTACAGCAGCAAGCCACATATGTTTTTAGCAAGTGTCTAAAAAGTGGAAGAGTTTGCACTTCATTGCACACTTTTGGCTTCTGTCTTTCTTCCTCATTGTTCTTTACCCTCTAGATAATGTCTCCTGCACTGGTCTTTGCTAAACATAGCATTTAACATGTAATTTGTGATGGTAAATGAAAACACATTGTGTAACGCATACTTGAAACAAATGTTATTTCATTATTAAAATGCTGACAGATTTTACTTAATGTCAATATATTATGTTAATAAGTATAATAAATAAAAAAAACAAAGACCATAATTTGTGCCAATTTTATTTTGTCCTATTTGCATTTGTAAATTAAAGTTATGCATTTGGAGACATGAAACTGTGGTCCTGAATTCAAAAATGGTGATATAGAAAGAATTTTATCAAACTATGACCTGTTCTATCACTTAAACAGAATGGACCCATATGGATATTTTAGAATACTAGTGACATTAACTGCTATTGCTCCATTACATTGTTAAATTGTCATCTTACACAATGTAGTGTTCTACTACAACTGCACCCTTCACTGTCCTTAGATTGATTTACAAATAAAAAAGTCTAAAGTGTTATATTTCCTGCTTCCATCAACTGTACATACCTTACTCTTACTCACTTCTATTTGTGGGTTATTTTGCACACTTTTTCAGTGTGAATTCCATCACAGGGATTCAATAAACTCCGTGCAGGTTTAGTGCAAAGCCTACATGGAGTTTACATTTTTGCGTGATGAGCAGCAGTGTTCATTGCATATGCCTGCCTCACATCATGATTACATGAAAACAAGTGAGGTTTCATGGCCAGCAATAGTGCTGCCAACCTGGAAAACATGTAATTCAGGACAAACAAATTTAGACATGCAGACAAGATTACACATGCAAACTTGTTCTGCAGGATTGTGTGGACAGCCACAATGACCACCAGGGCTAAAATTAAGGCAATGGCTGCAGTACTAACACATTATAGAAAAGTACACTCAGTGCACTGTACACTGCAGCATGGTTTTGGCATACTGAAATAAAGGTTTTGTGGTGATCATCAAGGGTACATAGACTGCTGTATAAATACACCAGTCTGGGTAAGTTTACATATTGAAAAGGGCCACAGGCAAGAATGGTAGGAATAAAGAAAGGGGAAGAGGACAAGAAAAAGATGATAATGTAAACAGATAAGGCCATGTCAATATACGTACATCCCAAAGACAAGACAGTTAAAGCATGAACAGTAATCACATATGTGCATCAATGTGTACTGCTGTTTACATCTCCCCTGTCTGGGTATATTCATATCATCACACTGTTACTGTATATTATATGACTGTCACACAAGGTCACATACCAGTAGAGATAATTGGGTGTGATATAAGCATCCTGACATAATCACTGGCGAGGACATTTATCAAGGACTGTGTATACAACAGAAAGTATCTGCATAATGTGAAGATGTGCAAAATGAGTTGCTTGAATTTGAATGAATGTACTGTCAGCATAGGTCTCAACCAATAGCAACAGGCTCATAGATAACAGTAGAGAAACATGCACAATCATGGACAATATCAGAATAATATCACCATTAATCTGTGACACTGACTAACATACAGTATGTGATTGTGAGTTATTACAAATGTTCTGCATGAACACACTTGTACAACTGTAATGATTTGTCAGTAATCTATAAGGGGAATCAAGCACACGTTTCTCAAAAATGACCACTTTTTGGTGGTGTTAAGAGGGACACTGTTATACCTGTAGGTTAAATTACGAGCAATCCTGCCTAGTTGGGAGATTTGCATGACACATATGTGCCACAATTCACACTTACGAGAATGTAACCCATGATGCCATTAACGTTGTCAATGAGTTGTGCATTTACTGGGTGCATCACAAGAAGACGTATCACACATGCATCTTGTATAACATCTTGAAAGGAAGTCTTCACTGTCAACTCCTAATAGTTATGCAAGATGTGTGGAAGCACACTGTGGCAAAAGTGATACATCCCTAGAAGATGTGGGTCAATATTAGAACATCGAAGTTTCAAAACTTCACATGTTCTAATATCAACCCCTATTCAGGGAAAGCTGAAAATATTGAAGCAACAGAAAACCAAATTTTTTCCTAGGGAAAGAATTTGGTTGTCCGTTTCTGTTGCTTCAGTATTTTCAGCGCTGTGGTGGAAAGGTACAGGTCAGGTTCTGGTAAGTGTGTGACTGAGTGCGGTTTAGGTTAGTTAGGGTTAGGGTGTGGGTTAGGTATGTGTGCGATTGTGTGGACATGAGGGTTAGAGCAGGTTAGGTGAGTTGAGGTTAGGGCATGGGTTAAGTATGTGTGCGATTATGTGGACGTGAGAGTTAGGGCGGGTTAGGTGAGTTAGGGTTAGGGCATGGGTGAGGTGAGTGTGCGATAGTCACGGACCTTAGGGTTTGGATTAAGGTAAGTGAATAGTTAGTGGTGTGTGTATAGTTTAGTGTAGGGTTAGGTGTAAGATTTTAGGTGTATGTGTGTGGATTGCTGTTTGTTTGGTGTGCTTGTGTTGTGTGTATGTGTTTTGGAACAGCAATTTTTTTCCCTAGGAAAAAAGTTGCTGTTCTGTATGTTCAATGTTTTCAGCTTTTGCTGAATAGGGGTCGATATTAAAACATTCGAAGATTTGAAACTTCGATGTTCTAATATAGACCCAAAAATGTGTGATGAGGTACATGCAAAAGTGTGATTTGTACTCACTCTCTGGTGTGAGGAGGGCTCAGAACAATGGGATTATAATGTCCTTTGATTTGGATGGCCTTTCCATACTCAATAGTTGTGCAACACACAAAGGATTTGTCACCACTGTGGTCACATGCTGGTGTAAGTTCCCCTTACTATCTACCCAGGTAATGTACCACTTGGTCTGCTCATAGGGGTGTTCTATCTATATTGTAATTAGCCTATGTATTTGCTTTCAAAAAGGGACTAATTATGCTCTTTGTTCATCTATGGTGCTCCCATGGCTCTGGCAGCAATCATTTGCATGTGTGTGTGTGTGTGTGTGTGTGTGTGTGTGTGTGTGTGTGTGTGTGTGTGTGTGTGTGTGTGTGTGTGCGTGTGTGTGTGTTAGTTCTTTCTGCAGTACATCAATAATGTTCCAGGACTGAATAATTGTCCACAGTTTGCAGTCATCCACAAAGATGGTTAGACAAAGGATGTCTAAGTTTGTCTTGAATTTTGAGAATTAAATACTGAACAGGAAATGGCATATCACAGAACCCTGAAATACAGACCTGGTCACTGGAGTCTTGCTAGAGGTGTCTTTATACACTTTGACATTATTGTGTCTTGTCTGTGATCCACTTGTCTACCCACTTGGTAATGTAGGTGTTTATTCCCACTTGAGACAGTTCCTCTGTAAAACCTGAATGTGGATTTGTGTCAAATACCTTAGCCAGGTCAAGTTATGTGGGATGAGAGTTTTTTCTTTATATATGTCCTTGGTGACCTTCTTGAAGATGTCATCCAGATGTAACAGACATGATGTAGCTTTAACGAATCAATAATTTGTTTAGTACACAGTCAGGAGACTACCTGTGTCCTTTTTGATAAGGTCCATGATGAGTCTTTGGTCTGCCTCACAGATTAGAGCCAGAATTATGGGTTTACAATTCCCTGCATCAGGTGCCAGTCTCTCCCTTGTTCAGATGGATAACTGCTGCTGGACACCCTTCTGCCAGAACATATGCCGTCTGGAGGTTGTGTTTAAGTAGGTATCTAAGTGTGTCTGCTACATCAAGTTTTAAGTTATTGTATAGTTAACCTGGGATGTTGTCAGGCTCCAATGTTTCAGTGTGTTTAGCCTTAAAAAGCACACAGATGAGCCGCTCTCCTGACAAAATAAACTGAGTAATGTTTGCATGTATACTTTGAATGATGGCCAGTGAGGAAAGGGAGTTGCATTTTGAGACAAACTGTTAGCTATTAGATTGTCTGGTTTCCTCCAGATGAGTATGGCTGGTGGCATCCACAAACAGCTCTGCACTTAGTGGTATATTCTCCTCAACATTTCATACTTATTTAAAAAATGATTTGTGACAACACCTCCAAATACAACCTTGGTTATGCATCACATGCCACTTAGTAGTATTGTTCACACAGACATAATTCTCCCCCAGTGTAATTTATTTACATCAGTTGCACAACATATGCCTATATGTTTTTCATTGGAAAGCTGTGAGCAAGCATCCTGATACCATATAACAAATGAGCTGATTGTGGCTCATGCAGAACAGTTACTGACACAAATGCTGACAGTCACACAATGCTGCTGGGGACCACTTCAATAATCCTTGGGAGTAGCAACACAGTTGCACATACAATGAATTCCACAAGGTTGCAGTTGAATAAAAATGTGATAGTTTTGTGTATATCATACAATTACAACATGTGGATGACACAAGACTTATGTGCCCATACAATCAGTATGATGTTATACTGATGTATGTCACAGAGCATATAATGATGGTAGGTATACACATGTACACATGTGCCATACTGCAAGAGTCACTGTGATGGTTGAATGAGAACTACATAGAATGATGATTTGCTCCACTACAAAAACCCATGCCTTACTAAGGCAACAACATACATAGTATCATCCCATGTCATCATTTCTCATGAAGCATATTAATACATCTGTTAAGTATGGAACATGTAATTTAATGGCAGTAGTTGCCATCATTACATTATCTCACATCACATTTTGTTATACCATCTTGTAAGGCTACAGTGCATCCACAACTTAACATAGCACATGTGGATGACAGCAACATTGACATGCAACATGCTCATGGTGTCATGGGACATTACTAGGCTAATATTCAACATCACATAAAATCGTTGACATCATTATACTATTTAAACAAAAATTGCTATATCCACATGATGAAAGATAGTAAGGTTTTGTGTGTATGTTTGAATTTTGTGATTGCACTACATACTGCATCTGTCCATATGTGATGTGACCACACCATGACAGAATTAGCAATCACACATCTGTGGATGAGGAGTTACATCTCGGTGCATAATTCTCTCCAAGGTATTACTTGAATTAATACACATTCAGGCTGCCAGTTTTCACATTACAAACCCCAACTATCTAGTTAGAGAAGCTGGTGAACACAGTACTTAATGTTAGTGCCACATCACAAGTTTGACATAGAGTGTCAGAGTGCACTTTATAGAGGATGACATCATTAGTGTATGTTAACAAGAAGGTGTTAGGAGGAGTGTCTGCTATTGGGTCGCACTCCATTCTAAAATTCTTACTTTACTGATTGTTGAAACAACACACATGCACACACACACACACACACACACACACACACACACACACACACACACACACACACACACACACACACACACACACACACACACACACGCACACACACACACACACACACACACACACACACACACACACACACACACACACACACACACACACACACACACACCATTTGACTGTTGTGAATTCCGACTTATCTACAAAACACATTATTTATTTATTTATTTATTGACATTTGTTTACTAAGAAAGTCTACTGGGTCAGAAACACATTTTTAGTGGAGGCCCCAGGGAGAAAAGCTCCACAATGAATAAAATAACAACATCAGATGACAGAAGATAGGTAGTTATACAATTTTGGAAAGAAAGATTTTAAACAACAGGTATTCCAGCAACCACTCCGACTCCAATAACTAAAGCCCAAAAATGTATTCACAAATCCACAAAAATAAAAAATACATCCAGGTCAAGCGCTTTCATATTACACTTCATCAGAACAAATTCATCACCACAAACTCAGCCTTATATAGTACACACAATTAACTCAATTAAGTAAAATCCTATTATTTAAAGAGACATAACAATTATATTAAATTATATAAAATCTTACAAAAATCCTGAACAGCTTTAAAACAAGTGTGCATTTTATGAAGTAATATCTAAGCAGACAAAAAAATATATATAATTTATTTTTTAAAAAGTTCCAAAACAGGTATATGTATAAACTAAATGCAATAATATGTGTTCAGTCACTAGCAAGTGCACCACTGAGCAACTGGTTTGTGTGATCAATGGAAACATGTTGGCATATGTGAACTTCACATTTAATGAATTCAACTTGAACTTGGGAATTACTTATGATTATGTGATAGGATACTACCTGATGGATATTGTGGTGTTTATAGTGTAGTTTTTATTGGAAATGTGTCATAATTTTTATGATAGGAAGGACTACAGCTATTGGCTTCCCTGCTGGTGTAGAGTTAAGTGACGAGTAAATATGAGTCTCTGTTTAAATGGGAAAATAGTTATATTTCTATTGGTTCACCTTCCTTGCTCAAATACTCTAAGTTGTGAGACATGGCAGTCAGCACTTTGGACAGTACTGAGTGTAAGAAAAAAGTACTGCTTGGCTTTACCTGTGGTGGCAGGTGTAAGAGTACAGAGCTCTTATTTTGAGGACAAATGACACAGGGCTTGATTCCAGCTCAATCTAATTGTTTACACATTTTCAGTATGGGATTACATAAGTAAATGTGATCATTTTTGTAAATATGAGAGGCCATGACTACAGTGAAGTACTGTATAAAAATGAACATTGGTTAATTGATTTATGTCAATAGTACACATATGGATTTGCATATTTATGCATTCTGCAGTATAAATAAATGTTAGAGTAAATTCTAATAGTAGTGCCTTTACTATGCTTTAACTGTGTGTTTCTTTAGTGCAGCGAGTTTAAGCAGCATTTTGTGGAGGTAACCTTACTGTGCCATAGGACATGAAGAGCCATTCACTGTTGCTCAGCATTTGTATATGATGCCAAACTCTGTACAAATACAGAGGACAAAAAGTGAAGGCCTTTATTAGGGATTTATTATTTATGTGTGTGATATGTGATTCTATTTTTGACCAGATTAAAGGTGTGAAAATGGGATAGATAGGAAAGTGGTGAAACAGGAGGCAAGCAGGGGGAAGAACAAAGAGGAAGCAATATAGGAATTTCCATGAGGAAATTAGGAAAGAACTATAGCTATCAACTTCTTCAACAGTGTAATATGAATATGTATATAAAAATTGGATGAATTTGGGCTGTCACCAAAACACAGATGGGTGACAATAACAAAATCGTGTTGTATAGCCAATTGTACCAAATCAAGTGTATTGAGAAGACACATGTGCAAAGTGGAGAGCTATGTACTGGGTGATTTTTTTTTTGTGTAGGACAGGTGCCCAGTTTTTTTGAGTTTATTTCAGTAAGAGAGCAGTAAGAGAGGAATGTTGGGTAAGGGAAATAGGTATTCCAGGGTCAGGTAAGTATGGTAGGTGAGGAAGCAGGTACAGACAAACAGGAGAAACAAGACAGGGATGGTGAGGGACACAAAAGCTTGGGGAACACAATGATTTGGGATAGAGAGTGGACATCAAAGGACCATGTCTATCAAACATGGGGACAGTGAGAAACCAGTCATCACCCTCAGAACTGTCATCACTGTCCACTTTCTCAGCTTCCTGTTGGAGTGCTTTGTTTATTTATTATTGCAACAAGCATCTTCAGCATATGGCTGAGGCATGCATCAGTGATACCTTCTATGACCTCATGTACCATACCTGGCAGTTCTTGGAAAGTGACAAAATCCCCACCTCCACCAATACTCCCAGATGGTACCACTGCACCAGCTGCCAGGTTAATACTACCTGATGCTGAGGGCCCAGGTAGTGCAGGGACTGCAGAGGCAGTACTGTCAGGTTGTATCCCAGATGTGCTGGGCATTGGTATAGTACCAATTGGAGGGGTAGAAGGCTGAGCTACAGTGGATGGCCTACCTCCCAGTGCTGGAAATCATTTTGTCAGTTGTCAGAAAATTATGAGATCAGAATGTTGTGTTCACACATATAATCATACAAAAATACATATGGTGTGGGAAAGAGGAAACAATAAAGAAAAAGCTAATTAGAACCATCACATGCCACATTGTATTTGTTATTTGTGGGATTTCAAACCACACCATCTGAATACACTATTTTAATTGACACCTGCAAATATCTTGAGCTACAGAGCAACGCATGCATGCTTGATTTACAGTTAAGATATGCATGCTTAGTTTGCTACCAATGTATAGAAGACTGATACTTTAATACTATAATAATTAATTTGTGCTACATGCATTCCCCTTGCTTCTGTCAATCTTTCTAAGCATTCAGCATAGGCCACCCTGTTCGCTGAAATCTCCTGGGCAGCTGTAAAATAAAGAGGAGAGAAAAAGAGAAGAGCATTATGCATACCACTTTTTCAGCATTGTATATAATTTAAAGTATCTTTATCTGTATACTTACACAGCTGTGGGATGTCAGCAGTCCTTAACTCATCCGGCCACTGGTCAAGCTGTTCCTGCTTGCCCCTCTTCAAGTCATTGTAATGGTGCCTGCATTGTTTTCCACTGTGTGGAATGTCAGTTGTACTGGAGACAGCCTTGGCAAGACTATTCCAGGACACTGATTTATATTAAGCCCAGTATAGTCCCCCTGCAAAAGCTTACTGATGTGGCACTTTACAAGGAGTCCAGTGAATATTCTGGACTTTTCTACACCCCATATTTGAGTCCTAAATTGGGCACCTTCCTTCCTTTCAAGCTCCTGCCATGTCCACACAGGTCATACAATAAAAGTTAAAGTGTTTTCCCACCATTTTGTAAAAACGTATTTCATGGCTAGTGCAGAAACCTGCACAACCATGCCAATCATGTTTGCATGATGTTAAGAGCAGATCAACAATGCCAAACACACAGGAAAGCAGTTTTTGAAATAGGAAGGGTAATGTGACAGTTGACATTAGTTAATGGGTTTTCTGCTTTTACCTGTTAGTTGATTTAACTTTGTAGACATGTATTGGGGGTAAAAACGTTATGACTTGACACATATTTTGTGTTGATTTACATACTGATAAAGGTAATTTGTACAAGCTGGGATGCAAATCTATAAAAAAATAGAGAATACATACGCTTCCACATACAGTACATGTTTTTCCTCCTTGCCACAGAAGTTTTTGTTAGACATGCTCATTAATTATATAAGCGCATTAAAGAATGAGTGGTTAACCATGTATGTGCATGAAATGACAAGGTTCTGGTTTATACCTACATGTATATATAACTCTCATGGAAGTGGAAGGTGCAGTGGTGCAGTGGCAGCTTTATTGCCTCACAGCAAGAGGTTACCTGGTTTAAGTCTTGGCTGGGATACTATCTGTGCAGAGTCTGCATGCTCACTCTGCATTTGTGTGGGTTTCCTCTGGGTACTCCGGTTTCTTCTGACATTAAAAAGACGTGTCTAGAGAGTTTCTACCTGGGCCTCTGCTGAAAATTGGCTTTGGTCCAAGTCAGACTTTCCCTGTAAACAAATGTTAAATAAGTATGAAGGCCAGGGCAAAAAAGAAGCCTTTAATTACAGATACATAATTGTTAGTACACATTCAGTATCATATATAAGCCATATGATATCCACTGTTATATGTAGTTATTGTTATGTATAATTGTCTTTATATTATTCTTTATTTTTAAAAATTGAGTGTAATAACATTTGGAGTGGGCTAGATTAGAACCCTAGATCACCTGCATTGTTGTCATGAACTTATACAAGCGGCCGCAGAGATGACCAGGCAAAAAGTGCATTTTTTACAGTCATTACTGTCCAGAGTGCTCATTGTCACTGAGGACTTGTTGATCAGACATGCTTAGTAGTTATATATACACATTAAAGAGTTGAGAAGCTAACCATTAATGTGTGTGACATGAATGTTCAGAAAATGATTTTTTTCAATGCTATATAAAAGTACATTTATTTTTGAAAATTAATAAAAATATTTAAGAAATTAAAAAAGAAAATGAATTTTTAATTGTATAACCATAGTTGTATTGATAACCACAGTTATATATATATATATATATATATATATATATATATATATATATATATATATATATATATATATATATGCATATGATATGTGTATGCTCAATCCACCTGCTATACAGTTATTTTTATGTATAATAATTTGCATGTTGCTAATATTTCGTCAAAATTACAGTGGACCAGCATTAATAAAACTTACAGTTTGCTGGATTAGAACCCAGGTTCACTTGTATTGTGGTAATTAACTAACATCTGTTGCCACAAACTACAATTTTTGTGCTCATTACTGTGTATGAGTGCTGACTGCCATGCAACACCACTTAGCGTGTTTATGTGATGGAATACCATACATTTTGCAGTGTATCTTTCTGAAACTGATAATGTTTCTTTATTGTCTGCAGGGATTGTGGAACCATGCTGACCAGAGTGCAACCCAGTTTAGATGTAATAATGTATATTTCTAAAATTAACAATGTCTGCTTATTGTCTGAAGGTGTTGTAGAACTGCAGGTGTTGTATATGCATGCTGACTGCCACTCAATGCAACGTACTATGTTTGCTTGGTGGAAAGCAAAAGATATAATAATGTATCATTTTGAAACTGACAGTGTCTCCTTATTGTCTGCAGCATTATGCCGTGTTTGTGTAGAGGTGAGCCACATGCAAATGAGACAGGGAAAGCTCAACATGCATTGTTTTTGTAAAAAGTGTTTATTAATTTTTATCATTAAAAGAAAAACTTTGGACTTGAACCATGATCTACATATCCAATGTGATATGTCCTTTATCAGGTTTACTAGGTGTGCTATACACACACTTGACACACAGCTCTAATTTATGTTGTCCTTATCATACAAGCAACTTCCATCAATTTTAAATTATTTATCTATGTCAACTTATTTGTGTTAAGCTGGGTGCAGCACAAATATTAATATTAAAAAAAATACATTTTAACACATTATAGATTTTTATACAACTCTGGATTTGGACTATCATACTAATGAACCTACTAACTACACTAGGAGTGTCTTATCTCTCTTTGCCACAGAAACAACTTTGCAGCATAAAAGCAAATCATGGGCATACAAGCAATTCTCATTTCCTACACAGTATTAACACGACATATGCACTTGTACACTGTCATTTGTTTGTACATGTGTGGCTTACATATTTAGTGCAATGATTAATCACGCAACCATTTATGGATATGTTTGCACTAATGCAGCTCTGTCTCCCCTTTGTAATGTGTTCATTCTTCTCTTATCTGTGCTTTACTCTCAGACAAGCAGTCTATAGTGCATTTTATATCACTGTCCTTTAAATGTATGATAAAAATACATGACAGTGAAAAATATTTTCAGCAAAGGCAGGAGAGCTTGGGTATTAGTGAACAAAAATGATAAATGTGTGCTGTTTAATTGCATTTACAAACTTGTTAAAGTTACTTCTCTACTTAGTAAATGTATCTCTCACTAATCATTCACAGTTGCAAGTTATTATCAACTAACATTGTTGTAAACACTATGTTTGCATTTGCTACATGAAGTCATAAGTTTGTTATTCAGTAATTCTAATGAGTTCACACCTCATTTGTATCCTTACCATGCTCAGAGGCCTGAATATACATTATAAAAAGGTAACCATGTAGCCAGAGAACTTGAAGGTGAGGAGATGAGACTTGTGTATTTGGACAAAACAGAAGATTGATATTCCTTTTGATCTATCTACAGAGAAGGTTTCTAATGCTGCAACAATATTATTGTACTTTTCAAGTACATTCTAGATTTTGTAACATGTTACAAAGCAAATTATCTATATGCAGTAAGAAATAAAATTTTTATCTGCATGCACTTCTTATAATTCACTGCTGGCATAGGCATTTTTGGCAGGCATTTACATTTCTGACATAGACAGGTTATTAACTTTCATCACAAGTGCTATTGTTAAAATTGTGATTTTACAATATTCTTTGTTACTGAAGGGAAATATAATGTAGCATGTCAAAGACACTCGTGTTACGCTTCTGAGATGTCCCAGACACACCTCCAGGGGAGTGGTGGCATGGTGAAAGGTGACTGGCAATCATATAAAATTGACTTTTCTGTTATCAATGTGTATACATTGTGAGAATTGTGTTGAAAGCATAAATACCAATGCAATCATGTAGTATTCCTTGGTTTGTGCAGACCTTCATTTGTTTGCTCTTTTGGGGTGGACAGCCATCAAATAACAGCCTGTGCAAATGATAACTGTTCTAGCTCCTTAATTGTATCTTTTGGATTCAGGGACACATAAGTCTTTTGTCTGATGCCCAGGGTGCATAGCTGACTGAGTGCTTAGTATATGTGTATTTGTGGTGCTCTTTTGAAAATTGTACTGCTTCCTTACAGATTTTTGAATTGTGTGTATCTTTGATGCTTGAGGCCTATTAGTTGATAAAAAACACATCTATTGACATAAGTCAGTCTTGTCATATATTGATATCATTGCTGTAAATCTCACCAACCTTCTAAGTAATAGTATGCAAAGACCTAACACTCATTTGTGTTTTTAGCCATGTATTTTCCTGTTCCATGTTCAATACATATCTTGATTGTCCAGCAGTTACAAGGGTTTTAATTTGGGACTGACTCTGTGTGATGCTAACAGTACACAGCCATTACATGGGTAAGTCATGGTTATGAGCATTGCCTAGCATCAATTTCACTGTATGTATGTGCATAGGATGAACGTTGTTCCCCTTAGGTTGTCAGCATGTGTGCTATCCATTGCTTTTTGACCAGGGTATGGGCATATTGTGCACTCCTACATCTACCATTATCCATAGTGGCTGGTGGTTCACCATCTGACTCCTCACCTGCATGTGGCTGTGGTGACCTTGCCAGTGGTGGTTGGATGTGTGCTCTTTTTCCCTGGTGTTCCTGCTGAAGCTGTATTCTCAGGATAATATTTTGAAGGATAGCACAGACAGTGAAAATGTCATCACAAGTACTGAGGTTGTACTGCAGGGCTCCCCCTGATGAACACTGGAACCATGACTTCAGAAGCCAAAACACACACACTCTATGATATTTTTTGTTTGAGCGTGTGCCTTATTATAGCATTATTCAGTGGGTGTGTTTATGTTTCTGATGGGCGTCATCAGCCATGGTTCAAGTGCATACCCTGTATCACCTAGTAAATGACCTTGTGTCTGTGGGATATCCCCGCTGAAAACATCTGGTAGAGTTGAGAATTGTGCCAGATATGGGAACCATGGGAACTGCCGGGGTTGCCAGCATACACATTCAGGATGAGTCTCTTAGCACTATGCATCACCTGCCAGTTAATGGAGTGGAAGCCCTTTCTGTCTATGCAGAACATTCCCTGTTCTTTGGGTGGTGCTTTGATCTCAATGTGTGTGCAGTTTATGGCACCCAGGACTTCAGTAAGTGTGATACAGGGTAGAAATCCTGCACAGTTGTAGCTCTGTCCTCAGGTATATGGTGAAAATGTATGTAGTCACTGGCACATTGTAGCATAGCATTCAGGAATTGATGGAGTTTACTGGATGCTAATGCCTGTGACACCCCCAGCATATCCCCTATTGGTCTCTGGAAGGTTCCTGTAGCTAATATTACAAGTGCCACACATACTTTAGTTTCCACAGGTATTGGTTCCCCTTGGTTTGCCCTTGCTTTCAGTTGAAGATGACAGAGATAGCAAAGTTGCTGTAGTGTGTCTCTATCCAACCTGTAGCTCTTTACAATTTCCACCTCATACAGATCATGCAAAGTTAAATGGGGTCTAAACACCCTTCTCCTTCTTAGCCAATGACTATTAGCAGCAGCAGCAGCAGCATAGACTAGGGCCTGTTGCACATACACATGCAGAAGATCAATAGAAGCCCCTAACATTTTTTTCTGTGTATAGTAGTTTCTGTAGCTGTATTCTAATAGCTTTTCGAATTCTAGGCCAAAATCTGCACTGAGTGTACACAATTGTTTTATTGCTTATTGAATAGTTCCTCTATCTTGGATTGATTGATTAGCATACAGCTTAGCTGCATATGCCATAATTAGCCTGCTATGATGTTTACCATGTTTGACAGTGTAGAGCCACTTGCTAAATAGAAATTTCCATGTCATTGTGTGCACATTTTGGCGTGACACACACAAAGTATTAGTGAGATGTATTGGCTTTATTGAATCTGCACCTATGTCTTTAGCACTCAGGTGAATGATTCATTGACTGTAGTCCAATATACATAGGTTCATAGGTTCATAGGTGTGTACTAGGCTAATGGCCCTGGAGCCTTTACAAGCCTAGCCCATAGGATTACCCTGGCATCATGCCACCCGACCTTAGTTCCCAGTGCCTCTGTCAAGTAAAGCCACTGGAGTGATCCCTGGGGTGAATTTTCTATTTCCCATCCACTCATCAATATTTCTATTGAAGAGGGCCAGTGAGGTGCTCTGTTTGACAAGTATGGGAAGTCTATTTCATAGCATGAGCAGTCTCTAGGTTATGAACTGTTGATTGTGGTAATGAGGTTGAGGGCTCTGGAGCATGTGGTGCGGAGGGATTGGGATTTCTTTAGATGTAGCATTTCTAACAGAACTGGGTCAGTCATGGCTTTGTAAGTCAAGCAGAGATTGCCTCTAAATAGGTGATATGAGACAGAGAATAGCTGGAGTTTTTGAGTCTGTCCATATAGGACAAGTTTTTAATGATGATTCCATGCCAAACTTGGTTCCCGAGTTTCCACTGATGATTTATTGTGGCTTATCAGCTGCTTCACAGTGTTAGACAGTCCACTACTCGGTCTTCCAATTTAATGCTAATGCTTCCTTTGGTCTGCATTTGCAGGCTTGGTTTCTGTGTCTTTGGCCAAACGCTGATGTTTTCAATTGACAAACACAATTAAATGTGCATTCGAATTGACCAAACGCTGATGTTTCCAAACTGTGCAGCATAGTTAAAGGCAGTTTAAATGCTATGTTTTAGTGGTAAATCACTTTGTGTATGGAGTGCAGGATCCTGGGTTCGAGCCTTGCAGAGGCAGTTTATTTGGGTCGGGAGGGTGGCCTAACGGTTAAGGTATTTGCCTTACAAACACAAGGTGCAGGGTTTGAGTCTCACAAGGGATAATTGGCTAGGCTTAAAATGGCTTGCAAGAGCAGTTAGCTTAGTACTAATCTATCTATGAATATATATAGATATATATATATATATATATATATATATTTATATATATATAGATATATATATATTTTGTGTATTGTACAACAAAATAAAGTAAAATCGGATTATCCCTTCGTATATGTAGTTGTGTGTTCCACTTTCACTATAATCTACAGTCATGGTTCAGTCCCTGTGTGCATATTTGTCTACTTAAGAATACCTTAGTGAAATACAGAAAGTGTACAGTCCAAGAAGATGCAAAGTCTCATATCACAGTGGCAAAGGGACTGCCCTTTCCCCTAATATTAACTACCCCACTAACAATGGCTTGTGCAGATTCCAGCAGTACCTCAAATTCAGGCTATAGCTGAATAAAACTAATTATCCTGTGAAACAGCACGTCACCCAATTCTCTGTTGTCAGATGTCTCTGAAAGAAACTGGAAGATGATTATTCTGTATGTGCTGTCCAAACTATCTCCATGATCTTATATTTTATACCACATTTTAAGATAACATAAATGAGTCTGATACTCAGGATTCTGCAGTTTAGTGATTCAGAGTAGATCCTGGTAATAGACCATATGCAGGAATTATGACAGTTCTTTAAATAGTTGATTAAAATTAATTCCATGATGGTAAGATGCGGGAAATATATGTGTGCAAATTACTTTATTGATTTTCTCCTGTCAGCATCACATTACTAAAATACACAGCCTAGTTAACTTAGGAAACAGGAACAGTGTAATAACCAGTTATTTTTTTTCATCAAACTATCAACATAAATGTTATCAAATATATGTAAATGCCAGCAGTAAATAAGAATTTATGGATCAAACAAATATGATGTTGGATAATTTAGAATATACAAAATGTACAAAATTCATAGAAAGTAATTCAGGAAAAAATAAAGATGATGCTTAAGGGAAATTTTATTTCAGCATGCATTATTTAGACAATATGCTTTTTTGTTTAATACTTTTGTTAAGCAGGTAATCCCATTGGACACAAGTGCCCCTTTTTATGGATGAATAAGGAGCAAAGTCTGACTTAGTATCATACTGTGTAGGCAAATGGAAATATTAGGAATCAAGCTCAGTACTCTGGACTACAGAAAGCAGCTCTATCACATCTCAGACCCTTAATCTTCTATGCAAACTACCAGACTGGCTACACCATAACACCATGATTATGGACAAAATTAAGGTGACATTTATGTTTAAATAACAAGATGGATACAGATGAGGACAATATGGCAGTTATTATTTATTTAGTGTTTGTATACACCATCGTCTTCATGTTACTAAGACTGCTTGGAACTTTAATGTGCATTAGAAAACATAACAATCTGCATTTCTTTGTAGACTTTGTATAAGATGGCTGCATTTTGCTTACTGGATCTATGAATGACTGTGTGTTTTAACATATATCCAAGGCTATTTTCACTTTCCTTTCATCTCCGTTAGACTGCAGTACAATTTTTGGTTACAATCTCACTCTTATCTCTGTGGGAATAACTTCAGCATTTACTGCAATTCCTTTCTGTTGCTTTTGAAGGCTTTTGTTTACTGTTGTGAGGTTTTGCATTTTTGAGGATTAGTTGAGTCAATCTTTCTTTCTTTCTTTCTTTCTTTCTTTCTTTCTTTCTTTCTTTCTTTCTTTCTTTTTCTTAACAAGAATATACCCATTATTGAAAATAAGGTTTACTGGCAGAGGCATAACTGTCTCATCCAGCACCTGGAGCCATTCCCACATTTTCTGATCTGGCACCCTTTAATGTCATTATAAAGAAAAAAAAAAGAACTGCAATCTGGAGGCTGACTGGTTCTCTTAAAATGCAGATGCCAACCAACCAACCCTTTCCTGCTTCTGCATCCCACCACCTTCCTTCACTAGTGCTGGAGCGTTAATGAAAAAGGTCCGTAATCTGGTAAGTGGTGCTGCTGAAATGCAGGAGTCAATCAGGTCCCATTTCTGCACTCGCCCCCCACCCCTCCTCCCTCAACTGACTAACCAAAAATAAATAAATAAATAAAAACAAATAAATAGGCTTCTCTCTTTCTTTAAACTATAGCAAAATGCTTGCTACAGTTTTAACAAACTGTTTCTGTAGTTTATGCACAAGGAACACAGAGCACTAAAACACTTATGTTAAAAAGTCTTTCGGCGTTTCCCGGTTAGGGATCGCCACAGCGGAACTCTGGTCTGCTCATGATTGGCAATGGATTTTTATGGTGCTGAGTTGCCAGCCCGATGCCCAACCTTCAAAGAAGGCACGCCCATTCACGCTCACACCTACCTGCATGACTTTAGCATCACTCGACCGCGGGGAGGACATGCAGACTCCACACAGAAGGCACTCCAGCCAAGAATCGAATGGGAGAACCTCTTGCTGTGAGGCGACAATGCTGCACCACCATGGCCCTCTCTAAAACACTTATATTATTTATTACTGAAACACTTATGTTATTTAAAATACAAAATTCAGTTTTAACTGTACCAAACTGCTTTCTACAGTTGTAGCAAACAGTTGCTATAGTTTATATACAAGGAACACAGAACTCTTAATCATTTATGTTATTAAAAAATCAGTTTAAACTGTAGCAAGCTGCTTGCTACATTTGTAGAAGCAGTTGCTGCAGTTAGACCATGCATGGTGTGCTACAGTGCTCAGCTTTGACTGTCTGGTATATACTATTACCTAAGAGCAATCAAGATCACCAGATCATGCACCCCTAACACTTTGCACCTGGGGACAGAAGCCCCCTTCATCCCACCCTATCTATGCAACTGCTTGCTGGAGTCTTTTGCTTATTCTTGTGGGATTTTCCATTTTCACGGATTAGCTGCATTTGTATGTATTTATTTATCTCTTTATTTTGTTGACCAGGAAAGTGTGAATGGGCAAAAACCCATTTTATGAGAAGCCCAGGGAAAAAAGTTCCAGAATTAAATCACAGGGCAGATTTAATAAATCCTATATGGTAGGCCACTGTTTTCATATTCAGTAATCTCTACATGATGTGTAGAGCCACACTTCTTCTTCTTCTTTCGGCTTTTCCTGGTTAGGGGTCGCCACAGCGGATCACCTTGTCCGCACATTGATTGGCAGTGGAGTTTTACAGTGTCGAGTTGCCAGCCCGGCACCCAACCTTCCACAGAAGGCACACTCACACGCACACCTAGGGCCAATTTAGAGTGTCCAATCCACCTGCAGCATGTCTTTGGGATGTGGGAGGAAACCGGAGCACCCGGAGGAAACCCATGCAACCACAGGGAGGACATGCAGACTCCGCACGGAAGGCACCCCAGCCAAGGATCGAACCGGAGAACCTCTTGCTGTGAGGCAGCAATGCTAACCACTGCACCACCGTGGCCGCCCATGTGTAGAGCCACACAATCACAGTAAATGCTAATTACAGCATAAGTAGCTGAATTGTATATTAATCAACCAATCCAAGATGGTGGAGCTATTCAACAAGCTATAAAGCAACCATGTAGACTCAGTGCTGGTTTTCCCTGCAAATTCCAAAACCTATTGGAATACAGCCTGGGAAAGGAGTCTACACAGAAAGAATGTCAGGGGTTGGTGTTGCTTTAATTCATGTGTTTGTTCAACAGACTGAAGTCTATGCTGCTGCTGCTGCTAATAGACCACAGCCAAGAAGATGAAGAGTTTTCAGACCCCATTTAACTTATCGCAGTCTGCATAAGGTGGAAATTGTAGAGTGCTACAGGGTGGATAGAGACACAGTCTAGGAACTCTGCAACCTCTGTCATCCTGAACTAGACCCAGTGCAAACTGAGGGAACCAATACCAGTCAAGACAAAGTTATATGTAGCACTTAGAAATTTAGCTACAGTAACCTTTCAGAGAATGACAGGGAATGTGCTGGGGGTTGTCACAGGTATCAGTATCCTGGATCCTCCATCATTTCCTGAATGTTATGCTCCAATATGCTACTGACCACATATATGTTTCCCATTCTCCTGAGGACAGGGCCACAAATATGCAGGAGTTCTACCCTTAAGCACACTACCCTGAAGTAGTGGGTGCAAGAAATTGAACACATGTAGAAATCAAGGCACCATCTGGAGAACAGGAAAGGGTCTATAAAAATAGAAAGGGTTTCCACTACATTAACTGCCAAGTTGTATGTAACACTAAGGGAATCACCCTGAAAGTGTATGCTGACAGTCCAGGCAGTTATGACAACTCACATATCTGGCACACCTCACAACTGAATCAGATGCTAACTAGGGTTGATATCCTACAGGGCTATTTATTGGGGGATGCAGGTTATGCACTGAATCCATGGTTGATGATGCCCATCAGAAATGCACACGCACCCGCAGAAGGATGCCATAATGAGGCACACACACAAACTAGAAATATCATAAAGCATGTGTTTGGGCTACTGAAGTAGTGTTTCTGGTGCCTAGATACCTCTAGGAGAGCCTTGCAGTACAATCCATGTACATGTACAGAAATCTTCACCGTCTGTGCCATGCTTAACAAAATCTGTTCCAACAGGATCAAAAAGGGGAAGAGGCACACAACCCACAACCAATGGCAAAGTCACCACAGCCACATGCATGTAAGGAGTCAGATAGGGAGCCAGAAGCTGCTGTGGGGGTAGGCAGAAATAGGTATGCTCAATATGCCTTCACATTGGCTAAGAGACAATACATAGCACAATCACTCACCACATAAGGGGCTAAAACCTTCATCCTACGTACATACATATAGTAACATTGATGCCAGGAAATGCTCACAACCTTTACCTACCTATGTAATGACTGTGTACTCCTAGCATCACACAGACTCAGCCCTGAACTAAAACTGTAGCAGCTGCTGGACTTAACAAGGTAAGTGTTGAACCTGGAGTATTAAAACAAAATTGTGTAGTAATATACATGAATGGCATATCATTGCATGTTGTTACTTGGTAGTGTAAGTAAGTAAAAGGTGGGTGATTTGTACAGCAATGAGTTCAACACATTACAGCAGAGCCTTATGTGAATATATGTGTAGTCTATCAAGTAACAGGCCTCAGGCATCAAAGATTCACACATTCATACCTCTCAAAAGTACTGATGCTCCCCAAATGTCCTCAGTTTGGGCTCATACTTTCATACTGGCAAATCCTCAAAGATAGAAGTTAGAAATGAATGAGACACATTTCAGTTTCAGACTTCATAACCCTCAGAACATTCTTAAACACACTGATACAAAAACTGTTTTGATTCTATCAACTGTCTAACTTTGTAAGACCAAAATATGTGAAAGGTCTCCCTATTATTCAGCCATTGTTACTTTTATTTATGGCTTTGTCCAGCTTTGTTGCTGCAAGAGTGGGGGAGGCATGTACACAATACAAAAACCGGTAAGAAAGCAGTATAATTACAAGACAACATAACAAATGCAGATATACTAAGCACCAAGTCAGCTCTACACACGAAGCTTATATAACCCTGAATCCAAAAGATAGAAAACAATGGTATGGCAGAGTTATCATCATTTGCACAGGGTACTGTGTGTATGTTTGGGGGGCTCTGAACCATGTAATTGTGTGCATGTCAGCTTGTGCCACATCTATAACTCTAAGCATTTCTCTGTAGGACCTATTGGAACCTGCCTGTGCCATGATGGTTCTAAACATATATCAAGTGGCATGGGAAGACACACCTCGATCGGGTGGAGGTTCAACAGCAAGCCTGCTCTGAGCACCCCTAACAATCCTCCTGCATAGCACCTCACCTACACTTTGACTATGACCAGAGTCAACAGGCACTGAAGCCACAGTAACCACACTAGCCTGACTGAGTGTCTAACCCTCCATCTGTCCACTATCTGAGGGCTCATTGGAATAGGTTGGCGTATGTCTACTGGCTGTATCTGATGTTATTACAGCCGATAGCTGAATATCAACCTGTGTCAGATTCAACCTCTGCACCCCCTTATTTTGCCTGTGTTTGCCCATCATTATCATCATCAGAGTCTGCTGATACTCTGACATCAGGTGGTAAGTGTCCTGCACTTCAAATGTCAGGATCACCTGCAATAATAAGCAACAAACAAAGGAGATAAATTAATAGCTACACTACCATAGTCAAATGTATGCTAACAACTACAGTGGTGCCACTACTACAGATGGTACAGCAATGCACTCAACCGTCCTGACGCCCACATCACACATATGGATAAAATAAAATTTCTTTGAACTGCTCATCAGTACTGACATAAAAATGTGTGGCTTACCATGTGCAGATGATTCTAGAGTTCCTATTTAGGATGGTCCTGGAAGAAGTTAAGCAAAAGGTAAGGACACCATCATCACAATTAACAGTAACACAGGCCGTTAAAACTTTTTGACCTTTTTGTATCCATTAATGATACTGTTAACAAAAACTTGGATGACACGTCCCCCCCAAGCCCATGTGTAATCAACCAGAATGTGCTGCTAACTGTATCAATCTACAACTATCCCCTCAAAACAAATTATGCTAAACAGAACATAAGCATTTCTGTCAATATTTTACTGTACAAGAAGTATTTAACAACTGAGAAAGGTAAGCCTACCTGGAAGCTCCTCCTGGGACATAGCTGTCCCCCCCTGAAACACCAGCACCAACGTCAATGACATGCTTTTGTGCACTTTCCAATGAGCAGTCTGGATCCCTGAAAGCCTCTGCAGCAGGCCCCCCTGGTAGCCATCCATTCACAGGACACTGCAGCTGCTCTTCTCTGTGCTGATGAAATTATGTCAGTGGCCCTATGACACACCTGATCATATGTCCTGTTCTGGCAACCTAGAGTGTTTATATCAGCCAGTATCTGTTGCCAGATTTGCATTCTGCCAGACATATTCCAATATCCTCTCTCAAGCAGAAAGTAACCGTATCGCTTAAATGCTTTAACAATTACATCATTCTCAGGGTCACTGAAGTGGGGTTTGTGGGGATTGGGACACCTGGACATCATAGTTCTAAGTGACATAAAACACAAAAGAAGGATAATAAACATAAGTATCACATAAATAATTTATTTATTTATTTTATTTATTTATTTAACATTTGTTAACCAGGAAAGTCCTACAGAATCAAAACAATAAAAGGGTAACACTGGTTGCTAAGGAGGAAGGCTGTGGTGTAGTGGTGTAACCAGGGACTAAGGCAGTGGGGTATGCAAATGAGCAAATTTTACTGAATCACTAAAGGGGAGACCATTCTCTGGCTGTACCTAACAGTATAGGAGCTATAAGTCAGTGGTGTAAGCAGGAGAAGCAGCTGACATGAAAGGGGGGTGTGTCGAGCTTGGTGTAAGCACATTGGAGCTCCACAACTCCCATTTGAGCTTAGCTAAGCACAGCTAAGCAAGGGGGTGTGTCTGAGGCTGTACTGACTTATTCCATGAAATAAAGAGAGTGTTCATGTCCAGGGGAGGGCCATTTCTACTGCAAAGTGTTTACTATAGCTAAACAGGTTTGCGAGGCTCGCACCAGGTCTAAAACAAAACAACAACAAAAACAAAAAAAAACTGAAATAGCAAAACTGTTTACATTTGGGCACTGGGTTTGCATGGCATCCCTCGGGGCTTAAAAGGGGTGGAAATGGGAGGGGAAGAAAAGAAAAAAAGGGAAATAGCAGAATTAAAGCAATCAAGTACAAATAACATAGCTGGCAGATGGAATGCATCACAGTCAGTCAATCATACAGGCAGCATCCGCAGCACAACAGTATAAACAATGCAAAAACCTGTCAGTCTGGTTTTTCCCCAAAACTCTGCACCATTGGTGTACACATTCAGAGGAATTTTAACCGAAAAAATGTTAGGGGCTGCCATTACTTTGCTATATCAGTATGTGCTAGAGGCTGAGGGTGGTGAGGAGGATAATGCTGACAACCACCCCAGACTGAGGGGGAGAGTGTTCAGACCAAGGGTAACCTACCAGGGGCTACATGATTTGGAGATAGTAGACTGCTACAGGGTAGACAGAGACATGCTTCAGCAAATCATCGAGCAGTGGCGGCTTCAACTCAGACCCAGAGCCAACAGAGAGGAACCCATTCCACTGGATACCAAGGTATGTGTAGCCTTAAGAATACTAGCTACAGGTACTTTCCAAAGACCTACTGGGGACATCATAGGGGTCTCACAGGCATCTGCATCCAGGGTACTCCACCAGTTCCTGAATGTCATGCTGACACATGCAGGTGAGCACATTTACTTCCCCAACACCCGTGAGGAGAGGACCAGCAATATGCATCTCTTCCACCATGTAGCAGACTACCCAGAGGTACTGGGTGTGATAGACTGCACACACATCCACATCAAAGTACCACCCAGTGAACAGGGTCGGGTCTACATAAACGGCAAGGGCTTCCCCTCTATCAACTGCCAGGTCATGTGCAATGCCCAGGGCATTACCATGAATGTGTGTGCGGGCAGCCCTGGAAGCTATCACGACTCCCACATCTGGCATTCTTCACAGCTGTACCAGGCATTTGCCAGTGGGGACATCCCATAGGGCCATCTGGTGGAGGATGCTGGCTATGCACTGGAGCAGTGGATGATGACACCCATCAGAAATGCACACACACCCAATCAAGAATGCCATAATAAGGTACACGCACAAACCAGGATCATTATAGAGTGTGTGTTTGGGATGCTCAAGTCACGGTTTTCCTGCCTTGACATATCTGGTGGAGCCTTGCAGTACTCTCCAGTCACATGTGCAGATATGTTCATAGTATGTACCATGCTACACAATATGATCCTGCAGAATCAGCTGCAGGAGGAACAGCACTGGGAAGGGCCAGAAATCCCCCCACCATTGCCAAGGTCCCCACAGGCACAGAATGATTTGGAGGAGGAACCCTCTGAGCCAGCTCCTGTAGGCAAATGGAGGCATGCCCGGTATGCCCTGGTCTTGGCAAAGAGGCAACACATAGCGCACACACTGAGACTGTAGGGACCCAGGGACTGACACCTCTCTCTCTGACTCACACACATAGTAAAATGAATGACACACACATCACACTACCTGTAACTTACCATGTATAAGCAGTGTACTGTGTGCATCCAACATATGCAGCCCTCAAGCACCATCCACACAACTGCCGCAGGCACAAGGTAAGTCAGTCTTCTTAACAATAAATGAATGTATTAGTATGTTCTGGTAGCACATCTATGGTATTGCTGCATGCATGCAAGGGAATGGGGGGGCCTATTTATTTTATTTATTTATTTTTATTTAATATTTTATTTGACATTTGCTGACCAGGATAGTCCGACTGGGACAGATCCCTTTTTCAGCAGGGGCCCAGGGAGAAAAGCCCAGTGTACAAAAAATAGATGATTACAAAGTTCAGTAAACATGCAGTACAATGAGAATTGATTGTGAGATGCATTTACAATAGTGGAGGCAAGCAAGAGTTAATCACAAATAAAGCTAGTCAGATTCTTATGAAAGTGAACATACACTCAAAGCAAGAGATAATGTTATAAGATTATCACATTCTTGATGGGTAGCAGTAGGTGATAGGACAAGCTACAGGGGTTTTGAGGACGGTGGTAGGAGGAGTTAGTGTTGAGAGATGATGTGAGATATTAGGATATATAGTTAGCATAATGTTGGTCCAAATCTGGATAGTTGGGTAGCCTGTAGAGAAACAGGAAAGATTATTAGCTTACTGACCAGAGGTAGGTAGGAGAGAGGAGGCCTGAGGTATTAAGGCAGGAGGTAGGTGGCTGGAGTAAGGTGAGAGGAAGAGAGATGAAAAAGGGAGGGTGATGGAGGTGTGTAGTGAACCAGATTTATACAAGGTTCAAGGGGGAGGTTACAGGGGTATATAGTGAGGTGGGTTAAGTAATGTTTGAGAGAGATCTTGAATGTGTGGGTCTGGGGTATGCTTCTTAAAGTCAAGAGAAGCTTGTTCCAGAGGATGGCTGGAGAGTAGCTGTATAAGCTCTGTCCAGCATATTTGTTTGGTTTGTAAATTTGCAGCAGGCATTGATCAGAGCCCCTAAGAGATCGGGTGGGGGTATAGAGTGAAACTAGTGAGGAAAGACTTGGACAGGAGGATGGTTTATTGAGAATGGAATGGATAATGAGGAGTTGTGTACATTTGAGGTGGTTTGGAAACTCTAGCTAGTGAAGCAACTTGAGGGCCAGACAGTGGTGAGATTTGGATGGCATGTTAGCAGCAAATCTGGCCACTTTGATATAGGTAGATTCAAGTTTGGAGAGTAGTGTAGAGTGGAGGTTAGTAAAGATTTGTGAGCTATAGAAGAGGTTGGGAAGGAGGTAGGTGTTGGCCAGTGTTATTCTGGATTCAGAGCTGAGGATTTTTTTTTGTTTTTGTAAAGGAGACCAAGCTTTTGGTGTGTTTTCTTAATGCAGTGGTGAATGTGAAGATCAAATTTCAGCTGATCATCTATGATTTCTCAAAGGAGCTTTGCATGGGTTTATGGAGCTATTATTACTGGGATAGCAGTAGACTACTGACAGCTATGTGGAACACCAGGAAATGTCTGCCCAATACTGGCTTCCCCAGTGAATGCAGTATTCCCCTAGGTAACAATTCTCACTGCAGCATAAGTGGGGGCTAACAAACTGGGGGGTCATAGGTCACATGCATGTATGTCAATGTGTGTGTCCCATACTCACCCCTCAGCCTCACCCAGCAAGTCAGCCATAGAAAACCATCAAGAAATGTCTGTCAAAGGCCCACAAATGGGGACAATGATGAAAAACCCTCTACAGACTTACACAGCGATAGCATAGTAGGTCTTGCAGTTGCAGTAAGGCTCTGAAGGGTAAGAAGTCTGAAACTCAAATGTATGCAGTTACAATCTGACCTGTAGACTGTAGTAATATGCCTCAAAGTTTCCAAGACAGTGCACAATACTATGCAAAATGGAACCAAAATGTAAAGCAAATAGCACAGTCTGTGCAAATGTGTACAGCTGACAGGTGTGCCTCCCATATACCCACACAAATGCAGTAACATATATATTTGCATGGAAATAGCAGCATAGCACACATTGCCAAGCCTGTCGCAATACACATGAAAACATGTTGCATGTCCACAATATGCAGGGATCAATGAGCTATGTGTATGTGTGGTTAATACTGTCAGGATCTGGCCAGCACTTACTCCCGGCTATTGTGTTGGAGTGGCCTAGGTACAGTGCTGTCTTTTCCAGGGCCCTGTGCAGATAACTGCAGTGCCAACTATTATGCATGTCAGCTACACCTACTGCTCTGCTACAGACATACTGGAAGTCACAATGCTATGTGGAATATACTACACATATAATGGACGTGTCTGCACACTAGAATGCACTCTGTACCCACACCCATACCTCCCAACCTCTGACAACAAGACATGTGGACAAGGTCAGAAATGAAAGTGGGACAAAAGCACAATGATAGGCATGTAAATATTGCCCTTACATACTGAAAAAGTTGGCAGGATAAGGGGTTTGGATTAGTCGGAATTGTCTGAAGGTTATCTAGTCTGAAACAGTAATGTCTGTCATGATCTTGTAACATCAGCTTTCAGTTATATGCAACTAACTTGCAATAGAAACACAAGTTTATGTAGACTGGATGTAACCTCTAGGCAAACGCCTGGACAATCTGCCAAAAAATGTACAGTTGAGAGGTATGGTTGCACCACGATATGACATCTCAGGTAAGAAAGATACCACACAAGCAGGAGATCCCCAGCTAGTATATCATCGAGTTGCTGGACTGCTTACACAGCATCATCAGTCAACTGGCTTTAGCCACACCTCCCAACTGGCCTTGTTAGGCAAGAATGTACATAGCTGTGTTCATAATATTGGTCTGAGCATCATACATCTTGAGTTCCTCTGGTAAAGCACAATGATGATCTGAGGATGTTTGTCACTAGGTAATGACATAATACATTGCAGTGTCAGACTACAGATATGTCAGAAAATGTCTGCTAAACAAACCCAGTACCCTTAGGAAAGTCCTATTTACTCCTGAGAGGTATGGCTGTAGCAGACAAGACCCCAGACTTCAGTATACCTATCTCTGGAATGGAGTCCCACCCCCACTCTTACTATAAAAGGTCACACTGGGCATGCTCCTACACTTAGAGAATCACAGGATATGTTGAAACCCACATTGGACTATATGACTGTATTGTGTATATATGTCTGTAAATACAGGCAACTGTGTACACCTTAACTGTCCCTACACAGACCCATCAGACAGGATTACCCTCAGCTCACTGTAGGTGGCCCAGATGTGATATATCTGCATCCGTTGCATGTGATACACAGACATATATATGGGCAACAGATAATATGTTAAGTATACACACACACACACACACACACACACACACACACACACATACAGATGTGGGGAAATGAGAGGCAGACAGTGATAGAGAGAGAGAGAGAGACACATGGGGACACACACAGAGTGAGTCACAAACACGGATATCCTGAATGGCATAGAGTGATGTCCTGCTGCGGTATGTGGCATACCAATTGTAACCAATCACATGTGACAGCATAAAAGGTGAGCCCCATTATGTAATAGTACTGAGGTGGGGGTTATAGTATCACATCACCTGCGTGTGTGAGTGTGTGTGTGTGTGTGTGTGTGTGTGTGTGTGTGTGTGTGTGTGTGTGTGTGTGTGTGTCCGTAGGTCTAAGTATTAGAAGACTGTTCCCACTCAGTACACTTCCCATTGCCCTACTTCACAAGATCTGCTGCTGTCATTCACCTTAAAAGTATCATTGGACACCTATCAGCCCTATAAGCTCTGTAGCACATGTGATAACTGCATAGCACTATAGTACAAACAACCAGATAGCTAGCGGTTCTAATCTCAGTCCTGGCAAATATAAGTGTGTGTGTGTGTGTGTGTGTGTGTGTGTGTGTGTGTGTGTGTGTGTGTGTGCTTGTGTGTGTGTGTGAGAGAGAGAGTGAGGGAGTGTTTGTTTGTTCATAGGTGAAGCAGTTTTAGGCCATTCCCACCCACAACACTTCCCAGTGCCCCACTTTAGCAGTCCTGCTGAAGTCATTCCCCTTAGAAGTACCTTTGCACAACCCCAGCCATATAAGCTCTGTGGCATGTGCCATAACTATGTACCAGCATAGTACAAATAACTAAATAGGCAGGGGTTCTAGTTCCATTTCCAGCAAATGCAAGTGTGTATGTTTATAGGATGACATATTTTGAGGACCTTCCTACCCACAACACTTCCCAGTGCCTTACTTTGCAGTCCTGCTGATGCCATTCCCCTTAGAAGCACCTTTGTGCAATTGCCAGCCTTGTAAGTTCTGTAGCATGTGTGATAACTGTGTAGCACTATAGTACAAATAACTAGATAAGCAGGGGTTCTACTCTCAGATCTGGCAAATATGTGTGTGTGTGTGTGTGTGTGTGTGTGTGTGTGTGTGTGTGTGTGTGTGTGTGCATGTGTGTGTGTGTGTGCGTGTGTGTGTGTGCGTGTGTGCGTGTGTGCGTGTGTGCGTGTGCATGTGTTTGTGTGTGTGTGTGTGTGTTTGTGTGTGTGTGTAAGAGTCATATCCTCTGGTGGTGTGGGTTATACCATTTTGAGGCATGTACCACCCAGTACATGTCTCATTGCCCTACTTTACAAGGCCTGCTGATGTCATTCATCCTAGATGGACCTGTATATACTTGTCAGCCTCTAAGCTCTGTGGCATGTGCAATAACTGTGTAATCCTATGGTGGAAATAGGTAGGAGTTCTAATCTCAATAACGGCAACTATAGTAGTGTGTGAAGCTTATCCCCTGTGGCTGTTGTGTGTGTAGCTTATACCATTTTAAGGCCTGTTGACCCCCTACCCATGACATTACTTTAAAGACCCTATTAATAGCATCTGCCTCACATGCACCATGTAACACTATACAGCCCATAATAGTCATATGTACAGGTGCACATGGGATATCCACATGTCTGCAATCTATATGTTGTCTGTGTCCCCTGACAATGAACATTCCTGTGATATCATTGCCAAACATGTCATAGTTACCGTACTGACACACATGCCAGCATCAGACATCACACCTGAATGACACATCATGTTGATACAAAGTCTGTCACACTATCACTTGTGCAGGTATGTAGGAGCAGTAGACAAGACCAATCACAATGTCTGGTGAGTTATCCCACCATCCATGAAGGCAATTGTAAGATTACCTGTTGTAAGAGGATGTGTTTTATGTCCCACACATATAATGTATGTGGAGCATGGCATGTGTATGCAGCACTATAGTATATACAAGTGGATATGCAGGGTTACTGATATATCTATTGGCATCTGTGTTTGTGTTTCCATATGCACAGCTCCTGTGGCTGTCTTCAGTGTATGTATGTGATGGCTATACCATGTTGTGTGCCTCTTCCACCCTGTGAACTCCCCCATTGGCAAACTAGTGTCAGCCCATACAGATGTCATCCACTGTACAATCACAGTTACACAGTTTCTAACACCAAGCCACTGTAGTGCAATGGTCATATCACTGTGTACTGTAATTAATAAATGGGTAGGTCATCTACTCTGGTAAGTGTATCACCTCCATGTGCATGCGTGTCTTAATGCATGTCCCCATGCACCGGTGTGCGCACGTGCATGTGTGTGTGTGTGTGTGTGTGTGTGTGTGTGTGTGTGTGTGTGTGTGTGTCTGTGTGTGTGTGTGGGTGTGTCTGATGGCTCTAACATGTTAAGGGCCTCTGAACCCACCATTACCAATCCTAACAGCCCCTGCAATTGTCACCCACTTCAATAGTAGTGACAGTAGCTGCAACACTACAGTACCACTGAGATATCTGTGTTATGTATCTAGCACTATCGTTTATAAGACTGTGCAGGTAGGGGATGTGCTCAGCCCATCAGCTGCCCCATGTACAGGAATATGACTGTGTGTGCAATACTAGCATGAGAGGCCAGACATGCATATGAGTTAGCAGACACACGTGCTGGTGATTGTCAGGTTAGACTAAAACAGGCTGACCTGTGCCAGGAATACATACCTCAAACTTGTCATACAGACTACCAGGCAAACCCTCATCAATTGCATGATGTTCGAGTGGATATGACAAAAATGGCAGGGGCAACAGGTGCTGATAGCTGAATATGTTGCAGTGAATGCAATGGCTAAGCTGGTGAGGGACCTAGTACCAGTACTCAGGTAACCTCCCCTGTATGTGTGAGCCTGCAGGCCTACAGAACACTCAGGCGACATGTATGCGGGCTAAGTGGCTATGTCATGAGTATGTATAAAAAGTTACACTGTCCACCACAATTGCCCCTCACACACTGCTGCATGTAAACACACCTGGTAAACATGTACGTGTACAGCTGTACCATGGCTATGATAACGTGACTGTGTTACCACACTGTCTTAACCAACATTGCTACTGCCAGCAGGCCCACAGCCTGTAGACACACAGACACCTGGAACACAACTAGAATACAGTACATGATGCTACAGTCAGTCAGCCGTACTAACAGCAATAGTGCATCATGGATAAAAAGGTACATATACCTCAATGTGTACCCATAACTACTGCCAGCAGACAGCACCTTACACAGCATAACATTGCTACACTGTACCATAGTCACCCTGTGCATCAGACCCATATGAGCATGTCTGTGCATCGATGGTATGGATAACAGGGTTGTGGCACACATATCATCACATGCATAGGGTGTGGTGTTGGATTGCCAAATGCCTATGCTGGGCCATATGGCCGACATCATGTGTGTGTGTGTGTTTGGAGGGGTGATGTTCACCTGGGCCTTGCAGAGGAGCTGTGAGTGTCTGGTGGTGACTGGCCTGGGATAGGGATGTGTGAGTGTTCATCTCCACAACTGAAAGCAATGTGGATGCCCCTACACAGGTCTATGTTGGACAGCTGCAGACCGTACATGGCAGGATGTATCACTGGCATTGCCAGGCCCAAGGACAGATGCAGTACTACTCCCTGATGGTGACTGCTGTCTGCTGGACCTGTGTCCCTGATGGGACTGGCCATGACAATGTATGTATGGCCTGCTCCGGTGTGGTATGGACAGCACCCTCCCTTCAGTAATGCTGTTGGTACTGCATTACTATGGGACTGTGAATGTTCACAGCCATCTGGGCTCACAGCTGATCATGTCACCCACCTACATCCGCCTGGCCAATGCCTTACTCCGACCACATGCTTGAACACAGACAATAAACAGTCGAGCAGTGACAATGTCTCACCCCATTGTCTATCCCCAACATTCACAGGATGACGCATGGCATCACAACTGCCATGGAGGTCACCACGCATGGCAGGGAGCACTCCATGCATGACCCTGAGCATCTGTCTGGTGTTGCAGTCAGTAAATGCCTGTGCCTCCATGATGGTCCATAACATGCATCTGATGACACCTGCTGTCAGGGGCAGCTCGTGGCATCGGACTGCCAGACTGCAGCCCCCTCAGCAAAAAAAAGAAAAAAGTACTTTTTAGTTTAATTATTTTTATTTTTTTTACTGTCTCAGACAGTTCTGTTGACTTAGTTACTCGTCTTTCAAGTTCCGTGCATGCACACTTTGGCAACTTCGGGTTGCGGCGGTTTTAAATAAAGACTTTTTTTTTCTTTTTGTTTCTGCTGCAGTCCGGAGAGCAAATTAAGGCATCAGTGTGATGCCCAGCTGTCTATGCGGTTTGGAACCGCATAGAATTGGAAGGGGTTCGGACTGCCACGTCCGCAGGCACGTACATGACATGCTTGGGCTAAATTGCTGCTGATTGGTTGTCGCTCTCTTCCCAGGCTTTATGTGCTGGGAAAAGAGCGAGAACCAAACAGTTGCAGCCAGTTTCGGTTGTGGACTGACTCATGAGTCAAGTGAATTCTTGATCTTGATTTCTATTTATTGGCGGCCTATATTTCATTAGCTAATAGCTGTGCTGGGTGTTAGCAGCTGAAGAAGAAGTAGTAGAAGAGTACAGAGAGTTTTCTTCTTGGTGGTGGTATGTATAGTCATTAAATGATGACAGGTATATGGGTTTCAGACATTGTATCCTTCATATAATGCCTATTAATCCAAAGCATTTTTATTCTAGTAACTTTCTAAGCATATAAGAGAATCATTTAAGTAGATTCTTTATTTTGGGGATAAGAAGTTGACAGAGCAGAGAGAGTTGCAGTGAATTCCACCATATGGTTGTCACAGGTGGTATGCTGCTCTTAATTATGACAGACTTTTGAGCTACAGAGTTCATGTTCTTCAGAAAAATGGCTTCTAATGTAAAACTTGTTGTTCTGATAACTAACTACATAGCAGAGGAAGAATATTTCAAATTTGTCACAGATGATGGATCTTTGCCCCCTTAATTGTTGTCTTTTTCCCTGGTTGCTGTGCTAAGTGGTTGAGAGCTGTGGCTGCAGTTCTTTTTTGGTGAGTCATATGTTAGGGGCAAAATACAGTGATTAACCTGCCCCATGTACGTGATCTACATTGCTATGGATTCTTGTTTTTAACCACTTTTGTTAAATACAAGCAATCACCAGAAGTGGTTATATGTTTGGGAAAACAGTCAGTGGATGAAAGCAAAGGACTGCTAGAATGATGCAGTGATTATTGTTGTAGCTTGGTTGGGGGTACATTTGTGCTGACTTCTTTTTTTTTTTTTTTCATTTTTTTTCTGGAAGGAATCTAGAAGAGCTGTGGGCAGTGGTAATGGTACACATTTCCCACAGCATCATACACATATCTTTTTTTTTTTTAATTTTTACAGAAGTCATCATGAGGTGTGATGTGCCCTATGTTGCAAATGAAGAAGACTACTGTGGCTCTTATTTATGCCCAGTAGTGGCATGTCAGGTGGATTACTTTTGCTATTTCACTACTTTTGGGAACCACACAAGAGATGATTGTCACTTCTCATTGGTGACTGATATGGTTTGTTGTGAGGACAGTATTTGTCAAAGGGCAACACAGCTATTATGTTTCTGCCAGTCAGATATAATGTATCACAGCAGAAAGTTGAGATACATTTCTGGCCCATTATTTTATCTAAGGTGCACAGTATTACTGCTAGTTGTAAAGGTGTGTGTGTGTGTAAAATGCCCCAGTTACTATATATTGGTGGCTAGAGATACTCAGGCTTGAACCCTGTACCTTGTATGCAGGTGTTAAGGACCTGAATTCCCTACCCACCACCATTTGTAAAAAAAATTGCAGATTTTTGCCTCATATTTGATCTGATCTGTTCCTCATAATATCTGTGGTTTCTAAATATTGCAATGCTTGATATTTGATGGTGCAGTGGCAGCATTGTTGCTTTACAGCTGCAGATTTTTGGGTTTGATTCTTGGCTGGGGCACCTTCTGTATGGGGTCTGCATCTTCTCCCTGTGTTTGTGTGGGTTTGCTTTTGTGTCCTCCTATGTTATAAAGACATGTCTGCATTATTTCTTCCTGGGCCTCTGCTGAAAATTGTTTTTTTTGTTCCAAGTCAGATTGTCCTGATTAACAAATGTTAAATAAAATTGACAGGCATTTGAAGTTCAGACTTCAGGTTTCTGAATGCGTAATTCCTTGCATATTTGATGGTACAGAGGTAGCATTGTTGCCTCACAGATATAAGGTTTCTGGTTTGATTCTTGGCTGGGGTGCCTTCTTTGTGGAGTCTGCATCTCACCCCTGTGTTTGTATGGATTTGCTCTGGTATCCTGCCATTTTACAAAGACATGTGTCTGCAGTATTTCTTCCTGGGCCTCTGCTGAAAATTGTTTTTGTTCCATCAGAAGTAAAATTGACAGGCATTTGAATTTCAGTCTTCATATTCTTCAGAAAATACATAGTAACACAACCTTTTATTCTAGCAATTTTCTATGTTTATAAGATGAGTATTTGAAATGTGTCCTTATTTTTGGGACTGTATTACCCCATTATTGGCTTTGTCCAGTATTTTTGTGCTAAGGTTGACAACTATGGCAAGAACTGAATTCACTGAATATGTCTGAGGGCTGTATTCCCTCATTACTGGGTTTGTCCAGGTGTTTTGTGCTAAGAGGTTGACATCTATGGTGAGAACTGAATTCATTAAATGATAGCCATTTAAGTTTCCGTCTTCCTCTCTTTCACAAAGCAGCTGATTTGGCGTAGTGGTATGTTGCTCTCACTGTTTTGCACAGGGACCTTGGCAGTAAAATGTATGGTGGTAACACAGCATTTTTCTTTCACAAAGCAGGTGATTTTGGCATAGGGGTATGTTGCTCTGACTCTTTTGCACAGGGGCCTTGGCAGTAAAATGTATGGTGGTAATACAGCATTTTATTCTAGCAACTTTTCAATAATATACAAGCAATGTTTAATGTGCCCCTGGTTTTTTGGCCTTTTGACCCCCCCCCCCAATAAATTTGGCTTTTTCCAGATTTCTTGTGCTGCGAAGTTGAGATGCAGTTGAGTATTGAGTAGATTTTACAAGAAGCTGAGAGCTGCAGGGGAAGGGAAGTTTAGTGCTGCTTATGCTAAGTTAGCTTGCATTGTTAATAGCACAACAGGTTCTGTACTTGCTCTTGATGCAGACGGTTGTTGGTTCTACTCCCACAAGGGGTGAATGCTGCCATACTGAAAAAGTTAAGATGCTAACTATGAGCCTGTTATCAGTTTGCCATCCATTTCCTATTGCAATATTACTAGCTTATCATTTTTAATGTAATATAGGCAATTTATTCCTTGGGCATCAGACACTTTATTTTTCAATGAAACCATAAAATATAAAGGTGTTTGCTAGCAGCAAACTCTTCATTAGTTACAGATTTATTTAATGTGGAATTATTTAGATTACTTTTTTACTTCTTCAGAGATTGTGCATATTTACTGATAATGGTGGACTGTAGAATTGTGCATATTTACTGATAATGGTGGACTGTAGAAGTTTGAGTAGACTTTTATGATGGAAATGTTCTGAATTGGGCAGTTTTGTCATTATTGGTGCATGCATTTTGTTTCATTGTTTACTGGAAAAATGTTCAAAACAATAGGAAGGCGTATCAAAGAGCACATGTATGTTTCATATGCAAGGGGCCTATGATTGGAAAACAGCCCAGAATTAATCTTTATCTGCCACTGGTAAAATGTATTTTCTTTGAATGTGGGTTTCAATGCTGTTTCAATGAATGTGAGTTTCAAGGGTAGAGAAGTTTTAATGCTAAGTTTGTTTAGCAGATGTCTTAGTGTTTGTGCTGTAAAATGCAAAATAAAACTTTCAGATGAAGTCCAAATCATCATAGAAGTAAATCAGTATGCACATTAGTGCATATGGTAAATGGAGTGAAATAGCCAAGTAATGGATCATTGGAATGGCTGCAGGGGGAGGCTCCATTCGACCATGATTTTGTGAGGGGGAAGGGTGGCAAACTTAGACAGCCCCAGCTGAACTACACCTCCCAACTGTCCATATTTTCAAAGAATGAATAGATTTTTGCTTCTTATTTTTGGTTCGTTCCTCATAAAATTTGTGGTTTTCTGGCAAATCATTTAGGAATTAAGTCACTAAATAATGACACACTGAGTTTCAGACTTCATAACCTTCAGAAAAATGCATGCTAAAATAAGACCTATTGTTCTATCAACTGTCTCAGTTTATACAAGAGCAATTTTTAGTACTGTTTATATGTTCCCCCAATATATTTGGCCTTGTCCAGATTTATTGCATTAACAGGTTGAGAGGTACATGAAAATAAATTGCTTTATAGAATTAGGCATAGCCAAACCTCTCAACTGTCCCTGATTTTGGCTCAAAATGTTGCTCTTCCCCTAATAATCCCTCTGCAAAATAGCAATTTTGGAAGAAAACATGGAGAGTTTACAATTAAGAAATAACTGTAATAATCAGAGTTATAGATTACTTTTTTTTCAGAAATGCATGTAGATTCTTTTATTTTGTCAGCTGCTCAAGTTAGCAGTACTAATATTAAAGTGTCCCTTCTTTGACAGGTTCCCAGCTGTATTGTGTGGCTATTTTATATTTTTACATCACATTTTTGGTCCATTTTTCATAAAATTGTGTTTTTTTGCAAATTAGTGACAAATCATTAAAGACTGAAGTTAGAAAATAATGACAGACATTTGAGTTTCAGATTTCATACCATTCAGAAAATTCATACTAACGCAAGACCTATTCTATTATCTTTCTAAGTTTATAAGAGCAATATTTTAAAAATTGTCCTTATTTTTGGGCCTTTGTCCCACTTCTTTATATGGCTTTGTCCATATTTCTTGCTCTGAGGTTGAGAGGTATGACAAATGTGTCAGGGTCATCACAGTCAGCCAGAGACATTTCAAATTGTGACATACTTGTTGCACCCCACTCCCCCATGTAGTGACTCTGGATGTGTCGAAGCAAGGCAAGGAGTAGTTATGGAGTGTAAATGTGCAGAGTATCCCCCCATCCAAGTTAGACAGAAGTACTAGAGTGGCTTTTCATCTGTCCTTGATTTTTGTAGAATGGTCTGGTTTCTGTCATATTGTTTGTACTGTTGATTTATGCTTATTACTCAAAGTGCCTGTTGCTCTGTGTTTAAGTAGCAATACTTTAATGACCATCAGATAAGCTTGGCTGAGATTGTAAGATGCAAGTAAGCTTTAATAAGCATACTGTTAAAGAATTGCCAACACTGAAAGCCTTTCTGTTGTTGCCATGTAGAGAATACTTAACTAGATAATGTATAAGCCTTGGGTATTGAAATGCATATGACAGTATTTGTAATAAAGGACAGGATTACATTATTTTAAGAAGCTAATTACACTTGGAGAATTCCAATCATCTCTGCAGGCTTTACCCGTAAACTAAACAGAATGCCAATCGTGTGGTCCATAACCTGTACAGTAATCCTTTTAAGCAATGCACCTTGAGCTTATTTCTTGTTTGCTTTTCATTTTTTACTTTGATCATGTTTTCCCCATGAAACAAGTAGATAGTTGTCAGGCAGCAGGTCATTTTTTGGATAAGGAACATTTTTACAAGTGGGGGCATGTCAAAGGAAAAAACTTCAAAGACCAATACACGTAAGGTTCAGTTAAGGCACTTTAATTTACTTGCAGCAAGGAGACAAAAACATGCAAATACAAGGATTTGTCTAACTACTAACAGGAAGTATGTTCATTCTTATACTATTTTACAAGACATGGCCTTCTAAGCTGATGTAATCAAACACATCTTTCAGTACTGTTCTACAGCAGATGTTACTTCAGATTTTCTGCTGACATGACTAGATTTGTGAGAAACTTTTCAGAAAAACAACCTGGCCTTGGTGACCATTAATCCGTTTACAAGCGTCTATTGTACAGTGCTATTTTTCAAGGTACTTTTCTAATACAGATACAAGCAAATGCTGATTGCAGTTCATATTTTCAAGCAGGCTTTGTACTAATTATCTATAACTTCTGCAGCTGTGTATTTTCTCATGGCACAGCGGAACTTCTTGTCTAAGTTTCATGCAAGTAGTATTGTTCTATTCATTATTTTCCTAATGCAAGCAGAAATCACCTGCTTCTCAGTAAATTTCCAAGGCACAAGCAAGATTTTAGCTAACAGTACAAGGTCAGAAAGCAACTGCAGTTTGTACAGATTTATGCAGTATGAAATAGAATAAATGTGTTAACCCTAAGCTCTAAATGCACTAAGCATATTGCTAATACACACATTAATACATATTTTTCTAACAGGGCATCAGAGATTTCTACTTTCAGCATGTTACTTGGTACTTCAATAAAGCTGAATATAAATTATAATTAGAACTGCAGTGCAAGAAGTGGTTTGAGTTGAGTGCTGCTTGTTTTTCTTATACTTGATTTTGACTGGCATTCCATTAATGTATTTAAAAAAGTAATTTATTTTTTCATGCCTCACAACCTTTTTGTTTCCATCTAGATATTAAAAAGCTGTCATGCAGCCAATGTATTGAACTATTTTTATTCTTCTACACTTCATTTTGTCTTAATTGGACTCTCATAATGACGGTTTGGCACCCACGGCAGTGTATTTAGTTAGTTTTTGTGGTTTTGAGCATGGCTCCTCCCCTTTCTAGTTGGCTGCACCCCTTCCCATTGACCCCACCCATTCAGCTGTCTCCTGCAGCCCCCCTTTGATATGAAGTCACCAGCCGCCACTGCCTGCTGTGGCAATTGCACAGATGCTTGATGTCAATGTCCAGCACCTCATCATTCATTCACATTGCCTATGCGCATGCATTCTCATGTACATGTACTGCATGGTGTTCATGTAAATTTACTTAGGAATCTCTGTTGTCTTTATTTTCTGCAATGTCATTTCATCAGTTAAAGCAGTTTTATGAAGCTTGCAAATTCAAGCAGTGGATACTTTACCAGTATTACATACACTGCCAATAACTTGCCTATCCTACTTTTCATTTATTGATAGTAAAATTGTAACTACAATTCCATATTTACTTTTTTATGTTATCACATTTGAAACTATTAAAATTCCAATGAATTCAGCCACAAAGCTCATCCTCACAAATCTTAATTCATTGTTTTTTTGTTTGTTTGTTTTGTTTAATTTCACTTACATTTTCACTGAATGACCTGGGTTTCAGGTACATATTTTGACTGTTGGCTTGAAATGCCTGCAGTACAACCTCCAGTGTCCTAGATACTGCATGAAAACTTTAAAGAATCAGAAATTTGGATATCGCCATTTCTACTATAACTCACTATGAGTGCTCTTGTCAGAAATTCAGTGAATATCCTATGTACGATGTTCATTCTTGTTATAGACAAATAAGTAGTTAAGATACTGTTAAGCTTAAAGCAGAAGAAAGAAACAAAATATCTGTCTTCAAAATGCATTTCAAGCTAATCGTACCTGCCAGTCTTCCATGTATAATTACTTTTCACTTGAAAGCAGTACACTCAGGAATCAAGGAAAGTTTGGGAACAGACTAGGTTGTTTTAGCTTCCCATCCCCCATAAGGGTAGGGTTAACCTGCTAAAAGATGAATACTGCCCAATGAGGGCAACAAGGCAGGGCTCGGTTGTCAGTCAAAGTAGATGTCAGGAAGGGTGGCGAGAGCAAAATAAAACAGAGAACTAAATAGGTACCATTGTTACTGCATTTCGTTAAGTGAGTGGTGTAATTTTTGTCCATGATCAGCAAGGCTACCAACAAGTTGAGAAGCCTAGCAGGAAGAGTGTGTGGTAAGGCCTACCTAGTAGTAATGATCAGGGTACATGGATAGTCAAAAGAGTACTAAAGTTCTGAAAAGTGACCAAATTATTTCTTAAAAAATATAATAATGTCATTGTATAACAGCAATAATCCACTGCTGCTTGTGAGTAACACAGGACTTATCCATGGTTGGTTTTCTTTAATCACTCAGGCTTCACCCAAATGATCAAACCACACTAATAATAGGTAAATCCTGCACTGGTGCTTTGGACAGTGGCACAGGAATTCCCAATGGAACTGCTCACACGGTGGAGGGAAAGGCTTGTTCATAGGTTCATACTAGGCTATCTGCCCTGGGGCATTTATAAGCCTAGCCAGAATGTGTTTGGCCTTCGCCACCCATTTTAAATTTATTTTGCTATGCCCTTTTTCGAGGTTGTAGTACCTATGGACATAAGTAAAGGAATAGCCAGTAGCTAACAATTCAAGAGAAGTGGGTAATAGAGGCCCATAACAGTCTATATTAGGCAAGCAGTAAAAGAGAAGAAAATTGAAAATGTGGAGCTGGTGGATATGTTTGTGCTAATGAATCAAGATAGGGTACCGACAATTAGTGAATTTGACTGACTAGGGTTAATTTAAACATACTCCACCCTTGACACACACACACACACACACACACACACACACACACACACACACACACACACACACACACACACACACACACACACTCACACACATACATACACACAAACACATACACACACGAACTCATTTGCACAAACATACACACATTCAAATATTTATGCACACAGACACATAGGACCATAGGATCATAGGAGGTTTCTAGGCTATTGGCCCTGAGACCCTTATAAGCCAAACCAAGAGTTTAGCCCATGTTTAGACAAATAAGCACCCAATGCTCCTGTCCAGCAGGGACATGGGTGGAATTCCAGGAGTATATTTTTCTGTTCCCCATCCAGTTATCCAGGTTGCGCTTAAAAAGGGGTAAAGAGGTACTCTGTTTGATGTGGAGAGGGAGTCCATTACATAGATGGAGGATTCTCTGGGAAACAAATCTGTCCTGCCAGCAAATCTTGTTGATGTCACAGACCAGGTTGAGGCCTTGCATGTGGGTTACTCGAGTGGAGCTTGACTTGCAGATATGCAGCATTCCCATCAAGGTGGGGTTCGTGATCACCTTGTATGCCAGACAAAGGTCACCTCTGAGGAGTCTTTATGAAACTGATTAGAGGGATAGGGTTTTTAGCCTATTTGCGTATGGTAAATGTTTGAGGCCCTGGATTCTCCTGGTGAGGAACATCTGTGGTCTCTCCACCTACTGCATGTGCTTTGCGAGGTACATGCCAAAAGGGGCATTGCACTCAATAATGGGCCTTAAAAAGAAAGAATACAGGGATGTTATGACCTCCTTGTCCCTGGAAGAGATATCCTTACTTATGAGGTGGGCCAGGATGGGAGGGTGGCCTAATGGTTAAGGTGTTTGCCTTACAAACACAAGGTGCAGGGTTTGAGTATCACAAGGGATAATTGGCTAGGCTTAAAATGGCTTGCAAGGGCAGTTAGCTTAGTACTAACCTATGAACCTATGTAGAAGGCTTTCCATACAATGGAAGCAATATGGTGGACAAAAGTCAGGTTGCTATCAACCTGGGTGCCCAAAGCTCTCACAACTGACTGAGTGCTTAGGACATTTTTATTAATGTGATCATTTCTGGGGATGTCACTCTCCCCAAAAGTGATGATGATGCATTTTTTTGGTATTCACAGTCATTTGTCTGAGTGAGACCCTCTTGGAGGATGTCCACATCACTAGGGGAACTGATGACAGCACCCAGCTTGCAATCATCTGCAAACTTGGTCAGCCATAGCCCACTGGTTTTGGCCTGCACCTCAGAAAAGTATATCCCAAATAACAGAGATCCCAAAACCAAACCCTGGAGTATGCCACTTGTTATGGGTCTACTGCTTGAGGTGGCTTCTCCTATTTTGACTATGTGGGTTCTTTCAGTGAGCCAGTTTGCTACTCATCTAGTAACATATGGATTGTTGCCTAGCTGAGAGAGTTTATCTATTATGCCCAAGTAAGGAATAGTGTCAAAGGCTTTGGCCAGGTCAAGACAGGCAGTGCGCACTGTCTTCCCCTAATCCATGGCTTTGGTGACTGTCTCAAAGAAGTTGACTAAATTTAGCAAACATGACGTTCCCTTGACAAAGCCAAACTATGTGGGATCAAGTGTTTGGAGGTTGCCAATGTCCTTGTTAATGAGGTCCATGATAATCTGTTCTATGGCCTTGCAGATCAGGCTAGTTAGGCTGATGGGTCTGTAATTTCCCTGATCAGTGGACACTCCACCTTTTTGTAAAGGGATGACAGTGGATGTCCTCCACTCAGCTGGGATGAAGCCAGTACTCAGGCTTTGGTTGAATAGGGTGCCTAATGGTGCTGCAAGTTCCTGCCTGAGTTTATATAGGATGCAGCCTGGGATGCTATCGGGTCTCATGAATGCTGTATTTTTTTGCCTTTGAGAGAGCAGTGATGACCTGTTCCCTAGATATAAGGGGAAGGGGGCAGGTACTGGGGATGTCCTGATTTGCTGATGTGGGACAGAGGGGTAAAGTTTTCACTGACTCTGTCAGCAAACAAGTTTGCTATATCTACGGCATTTGTACATGTGGTGCCCTTGACCACCAATTCTGAACAGATCTGGGTGTTTCTTTTGAGGTTGCAGACATATGTGAGGAAGATCTTATGATTGTCTCTAGTAGATGTTGCCAATTTGGACCTGAAGTTTGCTTTGAAGGACTTTACTAGTGCTCTTATTTGCTTGTTCAGGCTAAGGAGAGCTTGCTTCCAATTAGGCGCCTGCTCCTTCTTGGTCTTGGACAGCAATATTTTCCTTTTGTTATAGAGTTTATTTATTGCAGATGTCCACCAGACAGGTTTGCTCTTCCTTGCAGAGGATGACTTAGTCCTGTTGGGTATTCCTGATTCCATGCAGCTATATAAATGCTTGGATAGTGCTTTGGTGTAATTTTGGATACTGGTGCCAGTTCCTAAGAGGGTCCTATCATAGGATCATAGGAGGGTACTAGGCTATTGACCTGGAGGCCATTTCAAGACTAGCAGTTTCATCACAAGATAATATCACAGATACTCTAGTCAACACCCAGGATTGTATTTATTAATGACTGGCCACATCCAGGAAGGTTGTGGGTTCTATCCCTAGTAAGAATTTACGGTGCCCCATCCACTCATCTAGGTTCCTTTTGAACAGTGTCATAGAGGTGCTATGCTTCACATGAATTGGCAGCCTATTCCAAAGATGCAGTAGTCACTAGGAGACAAATCTGTCCCTCCAGCATGCCTTATTCTAGTTGCAGGCCATATTTAGGTGCCTGGAATGGATAGCTCTAGTCCTGTTTGATTTACGGATGTGCAGCGACTTCTTTAGGTTTGGGTCGGAGATTGTTCTGTAAGCCAGGCATAAGTCACCCCTAAGAAGTCTATACAATACAGGCTATAGTGACAGGGACTTTAGTCAGTCTGTGTAAGGCATGTACTGAAGTCCTTTGATCTTCTTAGTTAGAAACCTCTGAGGTCTCTCCAATTTCTGCAGGTGCTTTGTACAGAACATGCTGAAAGGGGTGTTATACTCAATCATTGGCCTGATTAGTGATGAGTATAGAGGGGTAATAACGTCTTTTGCTCTAGAGGTGATGCCTTTGCTAATCAAGTGTGGTACATAGAAAGTCTTCCGTACTATAGTAGACACATGGTGGTCAAAGTTACGGTCGCAGTCAACTTGTGATCCCAGATCCTTTACCACTTCTTGGGTACTTATAGTATTGTTAATGGAAACTGTGATGGGACATTGTTTTTGCCAAAGGGAATGATGATGCTTTTCTTTGCATTCAGTTTGAGACCATGACTAGGACACCAATCATTGGTCTTTGTAAGACCCTCCTGAAGTATACTGACATAATTTGGGGCTTCAATAATTGAAAAATAAAACTTGGACCAAAGCACCTTCACTCAACCTCTCCAGTAGAAGAATGTTAAGAAATTCCACAGAGAATAACAAATGCAAAAAACAGCTGCATCCTGACATACACTTTGGATTATCACAGTATCAAAAATGCCATTGAAGAAAACTGGGATATTGTCACAGGAAACCCTTTTCTGATTAACATCTTAGGTGAAACCCCATCCTTTGTTTATAGGAAGGCCAGGGATATTAGAAGTTTTGTTGAATTTAAACCTAAACCATATGAGAGAAAAACTAAAAGATGTGAAACTAATTATACATTTTGCATATTTATACAACAAGGTGATAGTTTTTATTGCCCTTATTTAAAGAAAATCATTAAGACCAGTGCAGGGGGTGACTGTAACACTACAAAAGTAATTTGCAGGGCCCAGTGCAATGAATGTGATGCATTTTATGTGGGCAAGACTGTAAATAAACTTAAGCATAGGATTTCATGTCATCTGTCAGAAATCCGCTGTGGATGTAAAAATAATGCACTAGCCAAACACCTTTCTCTTCATAAAAGACACAAAGGTTTTAAGTTCCAGATCCTGGATTGCATAGACATGGGTGATCTTGAAGGAGACATCCCGAATATTCTGGAGAAACATGAACTCATGTGGCAATTAAAGCTGAACTATTTTAGCAAGCCTGGACTAAACTACTACTGTTCAATTAAAAGTGTACTGGAACTTAGAAAATTGCCACATTGTTTACATGACTAATTGTATTTTATTTTATTCTTCCAGTTTATTTTAAATACCTTGTTAAATACCATGTTAAATCAGTTTTTGTTTCCATCATACATTTTTTTTCTTTTTCTTGTTCTTTTTTCCACTTTATTCAAAATGTTGTGTAATAACAATACTAACTAATTATACTATAATATTTTTGTAGATAGTATTTAGGGTTCTTGTACACAGACCTGAAGAAGTCTAGAAGGATCAAAGCGATCTTTGTTAATAATAGGTTATGAAAGTAGAATATGATTTTTACAATGGATTTTTACATGCAAAGTGTATGTGTATATGTATAAATTTATATATATATTTTTGATTGCCAAATGGGCTAAGGTTTATATATTTCCAGCCAAGTAGTATATTGTCTTGAATAAAATCACATACTTAATAATTTACTTAAATTAGAGGTACCACATCTTTATTAATATTAATTTTAATTAAATTTAATTTTATTTAAAGTACATAAGGGTTATATTATTATCACAGCTGCTAAGTAGGACAGGACCAGCTCGAATGTCACACTGATGGGGGAAGGGATGAGAATTTAACATGTATACCAATAACACTTTGTTTTATAGCACAATAAACCACTCCCCTTGCCTGACAAAAAGTATATATATAGTTAGAAAGCTTGTGAGGACACTATTACTCTGTTCTTTTTGTTTTACTTGGATCATTTGTCTGTATACTTAATAAAGGATTTTCAACTGGAAATACACTGCCTAACCTGCTTGGATTACTTTTGAATACTTAATAATTCTGTACAATATTTCAAATTATATATTTTTTATGATTTGTTTGACTTAGGATGAGTTTAAATTCGCTACTTCTACTAGCATTATCTGATCTGATCACTATACAGTGATTAACTAGGTATATATGGATTGAAAATCTTCCACACAGGGAAGTTTCTTACACTGTTTTGGGATTCAATAATTGCACACAGTTTGCAGTTTTCCCAAACTTGGTCAGCCACAACCCCTAAGTTTTGGTTTGAACTTCTGAGAAGTATATACCACACAGTAGGGGACCCAGCACTGGTGACAGGTCTGCTGGTTGATGTGCACTTTGATAGTGTGTGACCAGTTTGTGAGCCAGTTGGCAGTCCATTTTACAACAAAGAGGTTTACATTCAGTTTGTTAAGTTTATCAGTAATGCCTGAGTGTGGGATTGTGTCAAAGGCCTTTGTCAAGTCGAAATATGCTGTGTGCATAGATTTGCCCTCATCAATGTCTCTGGTCAAATTTTTGAAGAGATCGACCAGGTTATACAGGCATGATCTGTCCTTGACGAAGCCAAACTGGGTTAGATCCATAGGATCATAGATTAGTACTAGGCTAACTGCCCTCATGGGTCATTTTAAGCCTTGTCAATTACCCCATGTGAGAATCAAACCCTACACCTTGTTTTTCTAAGGCAAGCACCTTAACCCTCACACCACCTCCAGGGTTTGGAGGTTACCTATGTATTTATGAGGTTCATCATGATGCATTCCATGGCTTTACAGATAAGGCTGGTCAGACTTATGGGTCTATAATTCCCTGGGTTTGTTGCTAAGCCACATTTGGGGAGGGGAACAACTGTTGCTGTTCTCCATTCTGCAGAAGCAAAGCCAGTGGTTGGGCTGTGATTGAATAGGCTACTTAATGGTGATGTTAGTTCATTGTTTAGTTTGTTTAAAAGACAGCCTGGGATGCTGTCTGGTCCTATAGAGGCTGTGTTTTTTTTTTGCCTTAGACAAGGCTTTAATGACCTGCTCTTTGGATATGTGGGGTTGGAGATAAGTTGCGGGCAAGGTTTGTGATTAGAAAGGATAAGGGAGTGAACTTTTTAGCAAATCTGTCCTCTAGCAGGTTTGGTATCTGTGCGGGATCAGTGTGTGTGTGTGTGTGTGTGTGTGTGTGTGTGTGTGTGTGTGTGTGTGTGTGTGTGTGTGTGTGTGATACTGTTAGTCACTAGTTTGGCACATGCTTAGGTCCTACCTTTTAAGCTATGCATGTGGCTGTAAAAGGCTTTATGATTATCCTTGACTGTGACTGCTACATTTTTTCTCAAAGTTACCCTTAGAGGATTTGACATGTTGTCTTATTTGCCTGTTTTGGCTGAGAATAGTGATTTTGCAGTGTTAGGGCCTCCCCTTAATTTTCGTAGACAGCAGCTTTTTGCATTTGTTGAAAAGTTTGTTGATGCTGGAAGTCCACCAGGGCAGCTTGTTTCTACTTGTGTCTCTGGCTTTGATTCTCTCTGGAACAGCTGAGTCTATCCACTTATATAAGTGATTGTACAGGGCCTTAGTGTAAGCTTTGGTGTAGTTACCACTTCCAGCTGGGGGTGGGGCTTAGAATGCATTTATACCTTCCCTTAGGAGAGTATAGTTTGTTTTGATGAAGTTTTTTAGTCTGACTTCACCCTTTGTGAGTTCTGGTGTTAGTATCAGTTTGAAGGTGACTGCTTTGTGGTCAGATTTACCGTTGTGGTGGTGCATCTGTTTGTCATGTTAGTGAGGACCAGATCTAGTGTGTTTGTTCCTCTTGTTGGGCTTGAACAATTTGTTTCAGGGCATTTGAATTAACAAATTCATGGAACTTTTGCACTAGTGAGTTAAGGCTAGAGTAGGTTTCCCAGTTGATGGTGGAAATCGGAATAATTGAAATCCCTCATGACCAGAGTGTTTGGCAATATTTGGATTGGCTCCAGTTTGGTTAAGTAGGCCTCAAGCGCATCAGGATCCATGGACAGGGATCTATAACTAACTATGACTTGAATGAGGTTCTTAACCACAGTAATCTGAACATGGAGTAACTCCATGGAGTTGTCTAACTAGTCGGGAAGTGAATTTATCTCTAATATAGATAGAAACATCACCTCCTTTGATTCTCACATGCTTATTTTGTGGTCTGAAGGTGTGGAAGGCATTGTAGCCTTGCAAGACCGGGGTGCACTCAGAAGCCTTGAACCAGGTTTCTGTGACTGCACAGACATCTACATCCTCCAGTACTGGAAGTGCTTCCAGGGTGTGCAGTTTTTGGTTTAAGCTCCTAGCATTTAGCAGCATGACCCTTATTTTGTTATGGTTGGCAATTTTCACATTGGCAATCTGGTTTTTCAGATCTTACCTAAAAAAGGGACTATGGGGAGGCAAGACTCTTTGCCAGCAGCCAGAAAGCCCAGTAGTGCCACGTGGAAACCGTCTCTGGCAAAACAGCAAAGTTTGTCAGCCATGTCATCCTAGATTGACAGAAACTGTATCCCCTTTGAATGATACCAATGTCACATGCCCTCAGACATTCATGTGCATGAGCGGGCGCACACACACACACACACACACACACACACACACACACACACACACACACACACACACACACATATCACACATCCATTCATCCACAACCAGTCCCCCACAGTCATTCAGTTTCACAGAAACATTCACCCATACACCCATAACACAGTAGGCATACTCAAATACACACACACACACACACACACTAATAACAATTTATTTCCTACATCCACTACTATGATTACAAAGGCGCGCGCGCGCGCACACACACACACACACACACACACACACACACACACACACACACACACACAAAATCACACACACACACACACACACACACACACACACACACACACACACACACACACACACACACACACACACACACACACTGTCTGAGTCATGCCTCTACAGACAGACACACATACAAACAAATCCACACACCTGGCTGATTAGCATTAGCCACTCCATGGTGGCAATTTATTCTGTCAGCAATAAATCACATACTCTGTGGCATAGGACAATCTGACTGCATTATTATAAATTTTAAGCATTGATTCAGGGATGAAATCTTTGCATTGAACTGTTGATGCAAGTTTTTAAAGATGCATTATATATATGAAGCAAATATTTAGTGATTTTATAATTGTGTGGTAATTGCTCTTAGCTACCCATATTTTCATAGAATGTCCGAATTCTTGGTTTTCTGGAAAATATGGAATTTAAGTCAGAAAATAATGGCAGACATTTGAGTTTCAGACTTCATAACCTTCAGAAAATTTATGCTAATGCAAACCCTGTTTATGAGAGCAGCGTTTAAAAATTCTCCCTACTCCTGGGCCTTTGTCCCCCCATTATTTATGGCTTTGTCCAGAGTTCTTGCTGTAAGAGGTTGACAGGTACAGTACTTATGAGATTAATCACAAGGCCATACATACAACATAGAGGGTTATGACTGGGTCGTCAATCATATCCATGCTATCATGTGTTTTTGTGACATGGAGGCCAAGAAATTCACTCCAGATGTGATTCTTGGAATCCATGTTGAGAACACATAATAATGGATAATGATGGTGAGATCCAGTCATAACTCTTTGTAGTACATGGACTTTTATCTACTTCATGTGCTACCTCTTACAAAAAAAAAAGTTTTTTTACCAGGTTGAAAGCCAGTAAAGCATTTAGTCAATGCTTTCTTATATTCAGCAAGTAATGAAAAAAATCAGCCCTAATTTAAATATGGTATTTACAGACTGACATTTTTAAATGTGTTTGAACATAGGAGAAAAGGTAGTCAATAGCCACTGAGAATGAAGGAACGTTCCTTCCTTTATAGAAGACTGTATCAGCAGTTATGAGTGTGCATGTGACATTTGTTACACACCTACGAAAGTGCTGTTCCAGTCACTTCTCATGGTACAGTAAAGTGCAACATGCTTATCTTTTTTTTCTGATTTTGAAGTGTAATCATGGACCTCCATGTACTACAATGAATTAGTAGACATTATTAAGCATTATGCCCTGGGGAATAGTAACCAGTTATGGTACAATACAGATGGGGTACTCCTCACAGACTTTGATGTGAATTTATTGAAGTTACATATTCTGATGAAAGTGCAGGATTTCTTCCAAGAATGGCCAAAAAAGGAGTTGAAGAAGCAGAAGGGGTCTCAGTAGATAAAAGCAGTGTAGGGGGATAGGCAAAAAAGGGGTCATGCATAGAAAGAATAAAAAAATAAATAAATAATTAAGACTAGCAGGTGGGAAACAGGTCATCATTCGTGTAGTACACAAAATCATAAGATGTTCTGCTGAGAAAAAAAGATTTTCTGTAGTTTAGGATAAACTAGGGAGGAGGGAAAATATGTCTCAAGGTAAGTAAGTATGGTAGATTTGAATAAGAACGTATAATAAATTAAGAATTAATTTCCAAAATGTATACAAATAAGAGCTGCTTGCAAATTATTTTCAGCACAAGGTATTACTTAACTCCATAAATTCACTATGCTCACTCCTTTTTACCTCTCTACATTCATTTCTACTACTACTTGTCAATCTTCTACCACAGCTTCACAAAACTTTCCAAGCCTTTCACAAACAACACTATACCCAGGTAACACACATTCAAACCCTAGCCCACTTCTGCCAACAAATCTACACGCTGCAGACTGAAGCACTTCAACAAACATTACAGCTTAGTTATATTACCAGTTACTACTACAACCACTGTGTCAAATTCCCTGACTAAATATACCAGCATTACAAACAAAAAAGGCCTACAAATCACATCCATTAACACCAACAGCATTAATGACACATGGCGCTACTGGAAATCTGGATTTCCACTGAAAACCCAACAACTGCTGCATTCACTGAACTCTGGCTTAAAGACAATATCTGACCTTTGTCCTTCATACAATCTAACTATAATATCCACTACACTTGTACTATATATTGTGGAGGTGTCATGCTTGTTAAAAAAAGAACATTTCATTAGATAGTCAATTTCTACATTTCTTAAAATAGTAACAACAGAGATCCCAGCTGTATAGCAACTAACATCACCATAGAAAATCATACACACCTGTTTTTTAACTTACATAATCCACCCTTTTCTGTAAAAAACATAAAATATATCATGCATAATGTCTTATCTAGCAATACTATTATATTAGCTGATTTCAAAGTAAAGACAATAGTTGCCTAATCTGCTGAACTCAAAAAAAAAATGTCTGTAACTAAATAACTTTATATTACTAGTAAACAATCCTACTAAAGTGATTAAGCTGCCAGGAAGTCACAGTATCTAGAACTTATTGCAGCAGAAATTGGATATTGCTGATGCAACATCTGTATTCTCCCAAATCCACTAACCAACCACTGTCTGCTCTTTCCTATTAGTCTTTTAAAAATAAATTGGCCAACCATTCCCAAGCCATGAGATTCTTATCAAGTTTTGCAAAGCATTTATTGGTCCTCTTTATGACTCATAAACAACCCCAAAAAGGCAACTTATGAGTACCATCACCTCCGTATAAGACTCACATTTTCCCTGCTCATGGAGGAGACTGAGGGACCAAAAATTCCTTTGGCACACTAGTGATATTAACCCCCCCCCAAAAAAAAAACAGAGGGATAAGGCATGGTCAGCCTGCAAACAAAACTCAAATAATTCTAACCTCCATTAAACCTATCAAACAATAAGAAAGCAAACTAGAATAGCAACTAATCCAACCACATCAATTTATATATGAAATAAGCAAAATGATGTTATCAGTAATCTGAAACAATTTTGGAAGAAAATAAAGGAATTAAGTGGAGAAAGTATAAAATATGAATACTGTCCTGTAAGTATAAAATATACCATACACCCCTCCTACCACAAGTGAAAAAAAACATTAGCACTGATAGTATACAATAAATTATTATATCACTGCTAGAATACTTACGTATTATCGCAACCAGATTTTTGCGCTAATGCTGGTTGCTTCTGTTTAGGTCAAATAGTAGCACTGCAGTGTTATGAAGATTAGAGACATGTGTTCTGTAATGTTTTTGTACTTTTAGGAAGGTTTATCATTGAAACAGCTCATAAGATAAGGTTCAAAAACAGGTTTCCCCTTTAACCGTCAGCATCTCCTGTCAGTTAAGCGAGTCCCATTCTACTGCGAACGTGTTCCTTCCACATGCTGTAGTCGGTGAAGTAGGAAATCTCTGTTTTCAAACCTGTATTATTTATCAGCCGTTTCAATGATGAAGCTACCTAAGTTCACCAAACCTGTTCCTAACCTTCATAATACTGTCGTACATGATCCAAAAAAAAAAAGAAAAAACAAAAACAAAAAAAGGTAAATCCGAAGAAGTAGTAGTCCTTCACCAAAAGGAACTGCAGTACAAAGTAATCCATTCCACAGATCGTACGCTAACTCCTGCATTCCTTTCAGCCCAACACACGTACACACACACAACCACTGCGATCGCTGAATTCAATGCTGGACGTCTTTAAAGGACGCTACCCACACACCTCAAAATTATGTCTTACTAGTTTTTTTTTAAAACCCCTACCGATATCCCCAACAAACCTTCTGCCAGTCTACCCTTCGATATCACACTTCAGTGAGGCCATTTCAGTAAAAGTGAAGAAAGTAAAAGAGGTCGCAAAATCTGGTTGCGATAATACGTAAGTACCGAAATCATTATTTCTTGTCAACCTTCTGCTACATCTCTACACAGCATTGCAAACATTTTTCAACCAGCAGTATACCCATTAGCTGAATATGCAGCAACATTCCATTTAAGGGAGCTCTCAGTAAAAGAAACCACAATATTCATGAAAAATCTTCCTTCAAAGTCATCCATTTACACCACACCTTCCTAAAAAGAGCAACAGATAAAATCGCCAAATACTTAACCTTTATATATATATATATATATATATATATATATATATATATATATATATATATATATATATGTATGTATATGGGTCTCCTACGGTTGATTGAAAACTCACTTGACTGAAAATGAAATTACTAGGACCACTTCACTGAAAACTCATTTCTTTGAAACTCATTTTGTTGAAAGTTATAAATGGCCTTTTCCCCACTGTAGTGCATCCCTGGAGTTAGTATATAAAGTAAAGGGGTGTGTGGGGGGCATAGCCCTACACATTGGGGGGTGTGGGGGGGTGTAGCCCTTCACATATTATAAACATTTTAGACTATACACAGTGATACTTACAAGTGCAATAAATAACTGTTTCCAAAAGAGACTATATAACCAAGATATCTGGGGGGCTGTGCCCCCCACACACCCCCTTACTTTATATACTAACTCCAGGGTCGCACTACAGTGGTGAAAAGGCCATTTATAACTTTCAATGAAATGAGTTTCAGTCAAGTGAGTTTTCAGTGAAGTGAGCTTTCAGTGAAGTGGTCATTTTTAATCAAGTGAGTTTTCAATCAACTGAAGTAGACCCATATATATATACACATATATATATATATATATATATATATATATATATATATATATACATATATAGATATATATACACACACACACACACACACACACACACACATACACACACACACGGTTTCACTTCATAAGCTTGAGTTACTGAAATCCCGAATTTCAGTAACCCGAGACTATAAAGTTGAACAATTTACAACAATAAAACCCACAATCCCGAAGCGCCCCCACCCACCTACTTTTATATATATAAAAATATATATATATATAAATATATATATATATATATATATATATATATATATATATATATATATATATATATATATATATATATACCAACTCCGAGGTCGCACATAACATAAAAAAAAAACTCACACCACGCCATCATCCACTTGCTCGCACACAAATACACATCACACACACATAAACACCACAAATCCAACACTCACACTTACACCTCACTACCTTTACCCATACATACAATGCACAAAAACACACACAAACACTTACTCACCTGCAATATCGGGCACCATAACACTACACGCGACGTACCGGAAATGCATAAGCGCGGATTCAAGATATTCTAATTCTCTCTTATGCACTTTCAGCATTCTGGTTTTCGCCTTCATGGTCTCGGGTTACTAAAATTCGGGATTTCAGTAATTCGAGTTTATGAAGTGAAACCATACACACACACACACACACACACACACACACACACACACACACACACACACACACACACACACACACACACACAGTGGATATAAAAAGTGTACACACCCCTGTTAAAATGCCAAGTTTTTGTGATATAAAAAAATGAGACCATAATAAATCATTTCAAAACTTTTCCCACCTTTAATGTCTGTTAGGGGAAAAAATAAAAAATGTAGAATGAGCTGGTTGCATACATGTGCACACCCTTAGACTAATACTTTGTTGAAGCATCTTTTGATTTAATTACAACATTCAGTCTTTTTGGGTAGTAGTCTATCAGCATAGCACATCTTGACTTGACAATACTTGCCCACTCTTCCTTGCAAAAGTGCTCCAAATCTGTCAGATTGCAAGGGCATCTCTTGTGCACAGCCCTCTTCAGGTCACCCCACGGATTTTCTATTGGATTTAGGTCTGGGCACTGGCTCGGCCATTCCAAAACCTGGTGAAGCCATTCTTTTGTTGATTTGGATGTATGCTTGGGGTCATTGTCATGTTGAAAGGTGAAATTCCTCTTCATCTTCAGCTTTCTAGCAGACGCCTAAAGGTTTTGGAACTGTTCATAATTCCCCCCACCTTGACTAAAGCCCCAATTCCAGCTGAAGAAAACCAACCCCAAAGTGTGATACTGCCACCACCATGCTTCACCGTAGGGATGGTTTTCTTTTGGTGATGCGAAGTGTTGTTTTTGCACCAAACCTACCTTTTGGATTTGTGGCCAAAAAGTTCAACCTTGGTCTCATCAGACCATAACACATTTTCCCACATACTTTTGGGAGACATGATGTATTGTTTTGCAAATTTTAGCCGGGTCTGGATGTTTTTCTGGGTAGGAAAAGGCTTCTGTCTTGCAACCATACCCCATAGTTCAGATATATGGAAAATACAGGAGATTGTTGTCACATGTAGTACACAACCAATACTTGCCAGAAGTTCCTGGAGCTCCTTCAGTGTTGCTGTAGGTCTCTTGGCAGCCTCCCTGACTAGTTTTTGTCTTCTCCTTTCATCAGTTTTGGAGGGATGTCCAGATCTTTGCAAAGTCACTGTTGTCCCATATTTCTACACTTTTTGATTACTGTCTTCACTGTGTTTCATGGTATATCCAATGCTGTGGAAATTTTTTTTGCACCCTTCTCCTGACTGATACCTTTCAACAATGAGATCCCTTTGATGATTTGTAAGCTCTCTGCAAACCATGGCTTTTGCTGTAGCAGGCAACTGAGTAAATGTCAGGAAAATCCTACTAGGACAGCTGAACTTTATTTGGGGTTATTCAGAGTCTCTTTAATTAATGGCAGGTGTGTACCCAAGAAGACTGAATGTTGTAATTAAATCAAAAGGTGCTTCAACAAAGTATTAGTTTAAGGATGTGCACACACAACAAAGTATTAGTTTAAGGGTATGCACACTTATACAGCCAGCATATTGTACATTTTTTATTTTTTATATTTGTTCTCCTAAGAGATTTGTTTGTTTTTCAATTGAATTGTACCAGTTATAGGTCACATTAAAGGTGGGAAAAGTTTTTAAATGATTTATTGTGGTCTCATTTTTTATATCGCAAAAACCTGGCATTTTAACAGGAGTATGTACACTTTTTTTATCCACTGCATATATATAATCTCTCCCTTACAACAGAAATAGTGCCTCTGTATTTAAAATACTCCATCATAATTCCACTAAAGAAAATAATCTGTCCCAAAACTATCAAGGCCTTTACTCTGACTCCATTCTCTTTCCACCTGCAAAAGCATTTCACAAATCCTGTACAAGCAAATAATGAAACATATTAATAATTTTGGCTTGCACTCAGACAAACAGCACAGTCCTAGAAATGCCTTTGGTACCACCACTGACTTACTTACTGCAAATGACTCCATTTTTGTACCATCAATGATGGTCTGGTCACTGCTCAGATATTTGCAGATATAACAAGGCATCTGAAACCCAATATTCTTCATATGAAACTGAACAAAGTTAATTTTGACCAGATTCCAAAGTTACCAGGACACTAGAAAATTCCAAGTCAGTTGTGAATGCTCCACCCAAGTCCATAATTAGGAAGTATCCAGGACACTTCCTCTGAGCATACCAGTAGGTCATACATCCTGTAGTATGCTCCATGAGTGTCAGAGTGGGCTAAAGTAAGAATCTCCCACTGAAGGAAATTCACCCTGGGGATCACGTCAGTTGCCCTGCTAGACAGGGGTCCAGAGAAGTAAATATTGTGGGAAGAAATATCCATGGAATTGTTATGGCTTGGCTTGTATAGGCCCTAGGGCCGATAGCCTAGTACCGACCTATGAACCTATGAAACTATGAATAAACATGCTGACAGACACATCTGCCAGCCTTAGTAACCCAACACTAATTGTCAAATAAAAGTTATCGAGGAAAAGGATAACTGGCCAAGGCAAATCAGTTGGCTTGGGCAGGCCAGCCGTAGCACCACAAGGCTAATCTTCAGAGTCCTTAGCCCCCTCCTCCATCAAGGTAATGATAGTTTGAATGTACATGCTTGTGTGATAAGTATGAACTGAGTGAAAAAGAATGGAATGTGGCGGGGCAAGGTTGTGCTGAGTTGTTAGTCAAGAACGTCGAGATCAGAGCAGTCATCAGGAAGGGATGACTGAGCAATAATGGTATAAAACTGAGCACAAGACAAAACAGGCACAGCTTTAACTGAACTTTTGGTAAAGTAAGCAGTCTCTCCCCTATAACCCTCAAAGCAATCTAGGGCAAAAGACTATCTGTAAGTTAGTGCATCCCAATGGAGGAGGAATGATAGCTCAAAATAAGGAATCAAGTAAAGTGGGTTGAGACAAACACCTATTTTGAATTACCAGAAGGATATCCTGTATGGACCAATGTACGGAAAGCACCCAGCATAGATCCACTGGGAATTTTAGTGAGTAAGACCACAAGTGGTATACCTCCAGAGGTGTCAGAGTCAGTTCAAGCAATCAGCCACCACTGAATAAATGCGCTGATGGACACATTTGTCACTTTTACTGACCTGCTAATAACTGGCAGTTTTAAATTACCAAGGACTAGGACAATTTGCCAGGACAGATCGGATGGGGGGCAGAACAGAGGTGGCTTGGCAAAACCAGGCTTAGGAACTATTAACTAAAAGGGGCAAAGCTGGTGTTGAAGGGAATGAAATAAATGAGAATGAAAGTGAGTTGGATTAATAAAGAAAAGCAGTGAGAAAGGAAATGGTGGCATTTAGCAATAAAGGTACTGGAAACTGATCGCACCTGGCACAGCGGAATGATAAATGCTGCAATGTCTACAGCCTGCTACTGAGTTGTAAATAAACGAGGTGAATGCTAATAAAGTACGGTGTGCTTATTCCAGGGTAAGGGGAAAAGAATATTTATTTGTCTGAAATGAAGCATCACGTCTAAGACTATGTCTGGTAATTTGCTTGGTTCTGTAATAAGAGACAGAACAGTGTATGGAATAATGAATGATCATGAGTCGCAGACTATCATGGAAAGCTGACTTGACATTTGATAAAACCCTAGATGTATGCAGAGTGAGAGTTTGGAAAAAGAGTCTGCTTAAAAGAGGGTGGCCTAATGGTTAAGGTGTTTGCCTTACAAACACAAGGTGGAGAGTTTGAATCTCACAAGAGATAATTGGCTAGGCTTAAAATTGCTCACAAGGGCAGTTAGCCTAGTACTAATATATTATATTATGAGTGAGGAAGTGGAAGTTTGATAAAAAAATGGTTGTGAGTAAAAACCACAGCAAAATAAAGATGAAAACTAATAAAAAAAAATAAAATTGACAACCACAGCATTTCATGGATGATACCTGGTAATAAAAGATCAGTGCACATAGCACATCCAGTGGGAGCAATTTGACTATGGCCATAGGAATGCACAGTGCAGATTGATAAATTATACTGTCTATATGGTGTCTGCAGTCATTTCATAAAGATATCTGAATGTGTAAAAAAGTGCTGTGGCATGAGTTGCATTTTTTAGAAACAAAGGAACAGCATAAAACAGAAATGTTTGTGGATACAGGTAAGGTACAAACTTTGAATGCAGTGCAGTCTGCAAACAGCAGAAAAAAATTAAAAGACTCTGGCTAACAAAGTTCACAGATGACTGCAAACTGGGAGCCAATACTGAATCCCCAATTATGTGGATATTCTACAAAAGGGCCTTACAGAAACAGATGCTTGATGCCAGAGCCATGGGCTCAAGCTTAATGCCAAGAAATGTATAGTTATCCCCTTTGGGAAAAACCATGTGCCCATGAATTACCACATAGGTGGCAGTACACTAAACATCAAAAGTGTGATGAGACACTTAGGGACACAGGTGGACAGTGGTCTCACCTTCGATAAACACATCACAACAGTCAGGAAATTCTTCTATGTGGCACACCTCATCACTAAGGGTTTTTCATCCAGAAAAATGGAAGTCATTGTCCCACTGTACTCATCCCTCATTAGACCCATTATAGAGTACAATGTCCCATTTGGTATGTACCTCATAAGACATCTGCAACAGCTGGAAAGGCCGCAGAAATACCTCACTAAAAGAATCACAGACCTAAAGCAGATGCCCTATGCTGACCATCTAAAAAGCTCCAGCTATACTCTGTGGCATATTGTCTACTCAAAGGTGATCTCTGCTTAACATACAAGGCCATGTCAAACCCTGAGCTGTTGGACACTTAAAGAAATTCCAACCCCTCAGAGCCACATGCTTCAAGGATCTAAACCTTGTCATCACAACGAACAAAACATGCTTGAGGGATAGATTCCTGACCCAGAGACTCCCCATACTCTGGAACAGATTGCCCATACATGTCAAGCAGAGCACCTCATTGGCCCTCATCAAAAGGAACCTTGACGATTGGGTTGGAGATAGGAAATTCACTCCAAAGATCATGTCAGTTGCCCTGCTAGACAGAGGTCCAGGGAAGCAAATATTGTGGGAAAAAATATCCAGGGAATTGTTATGGCTAGGCTTGTATAGGTCCTAGGGCCGATAGCCTTGTACCAGCCTATGAACCTATAAACCTATTTCTCATTGGTAAAGCTTATAGTTAAAGGTGTAAGTGTTAATTTTAGCCAAATACTTGAACACCCTGAGTTATAATGCTCATAAGAATATTTAGAATAATTCACCAATCAGTACAGCTATAGGCAAAAACAATGCAAATGGTTAGAGTTTTATATTTCCTTTCTACACAATGACTGTGTTAAAACTATGTCATAAGATCAGTCCGCTCCTTTCACCTAATGCTTGCAGGGCCATTGCTACAAATATTTTAATACCCACACTTGAATATGGCCTTCATTTTCTCAGTATGCATTCATCCCACAATACTGACAAAATACAGACTGCTGAGAATAAAATCGGCAGATTTTTTTCTATTAGCAGACCCAGGTACACCAGTTGCCATAATGGTTAAGGTCTTTGCCTCCCATGCACAAGGTACAAGGTTTGATCCTGACCTCTGACCAATGCCTGTTTGTAGTTTGCACGCTCACCCTGTATCTCTATGGGGTTTCTCCCTGTCTGAAAAACATGCTGAGTGTTTCCATCTCAGACTCACCAATGAATGGAGCTGTGGGCAGCATCACAGACTCTACATGGTGCCCTATAGGGGGAAGAGTTGTACAGACCAACTGCTTTGGGCATCTACTGTGGTGCGTAGTATCCTCCAGATAGGAGAACACAATTTGGACAGGTTGACTAATGTCGCCCAAATGTGCATGGGTAGTTACAGATGATAAATGGGTTGATGACCCTCCCTACCCTGACCTAGGTTACATGGAATGGGATAGCTCTGGTAAAACCAACCAACCTGCCAAACATGAACTGCAAAATGCTACGCTTAATGTAGGTTCACTGACAGGATGCAACTTGGAAGTGGATGAGGCGGCTGGACATCCTATGTCCAAGATGAGATGGAAGGGCAATCTATGTATACAACTGATGAGATGGAAGGGCAGTGCAGCAAAGCCACCTGGATTGGGATCCAGACTCTGCTATTCAGGAGGGGTGTATGAATTGTGGTGAGAGAGAGGCTTCAGAAGGCAGTGATATCATCAGAATTAATGACAGATTCGTAGCAATCAGGATATGAGGCCCCCACATGGGTGGGGCAGTGGGAATAAAGAAAGAGAAGCCATTCTAGACTTCTGTTTGACAAATGGCTTGATTGACTTCCTCCTAGTAACGTCCATGATTGCAATCCTCAGTAAACATCAGCTGCAAACAGTGGGCAGAGAAGGCTCTAAGTCAACAGAGACCAGGCCAAATAATGACTTTAGCACCCAAGAAGAAGGGGAAATAGGTGTAGCGCCTAAAAATAGCATATGTTAGGACTACAGAAAAGATATGTGGCCAAGTCAGGTATACATAAGTAAAGCTAGTGATGGAATACAGAAGTCCACTGTTTGGCTAACAGAAAAGCTGAAGTTGCAATAGCAAAGAATGGGCATCAGAGGCATTCTACCAACTTCTGGAAAGTGACTCAGTAAGTGGCACAAACTGCTCACCAAGATGGAAAGACATCAAAGGCAGATGGAAGAAATATTTGCAACAGCGTCTGAATGACAAAACCCCCCACAGAAGCTAAGACATCAAAGGCAGATGGAAGAAATATTTGCAGCAGCGTCTGAATGATAAAAAACCCCACAGAAGCTCTACTGCTCCAGAAACGGCCTACGGTGAGAGAAGAAGAGGAACCAACTCTACAAGAAGTAAGGAAGGAAAATGATGAAGTCAGGGAAAACAGTAGGTCACAGCAGATAAAGATGCTGGGTGTGAGATAGAAAAATAGCTTCTGAGGGTACTAATAGCACTGTGGAGAGAAAGGTGTATTCCAGATGACTGGACAATAAGCATACTCATGTCATCCTGTCGCATTGCATGAAAGTTCTGGTGAGGGTGATTGATACGCAGAGTAAATGTAAGATGGGAGATAAGCAGATCGGATTCAGATCAACATGCAGCACAGCTGACCCGATGTTTGCAGTGAGACAACATAAGAAGAAGCTAGAGATAAGGAGCATTCCTAGACTTGGAAAAAGTCAAGGTCCCAAGAAAGCTGATCTGAGCAGTACAGCAGTGGTTTGAAGTCCCATGGTAGAATTAGTGCAGACTATGTACAAGGACATAATGACTCAAGTATGACAATGTTTGGCCTCACAGAGGGGGTCCCAGTGGGAGTGTGTGTATACCAGGGTTCAGCTCTGAGCCCACTGCTATTCATGGACTACATTAGCAAACAAGTCGGAGGACAGCAAAGTTAGTGTATGCTGACAATGTGGCAGTACAAGCAGACTCTGAGCTAGAACTTCAGCAAAGGATAGGAGAAGGGAATGCAAAACTGAAGGCACATGGGATGAAACTAAGCATAGATAAGACAGTGGTAATGGCAGCAAATTGGGGAAATCAGAAGAAGCTGAGAATAGAGCTAGAAGGGAAGATAGTGGAACAGGTAAAACAGCTTCAAGTATCTGGGAGGGTGGTTGAGGAGAAGGGTAGTCTGAATGAAGAGGTCAGAGCTAGAATCAGAGGGGCTGCAGCCAACTGGCATAGAGTGTCAGATGTAGTCTATGAGAGAAGAATGCCATGGAAGCTGAAGAGTAAGGTGTACAAGACAGTGGTGTGACCAGTCCTACTGTATGGTACAGAAACCTGGGCAGTAAAGGCAGAACAGGTGAAGTAGCTGGAGATGAAGGAAATGAAGTGCCTGAGAAAGGGTGGTAGGATGCCCCCTGTGGGACAGATGGAGAAATGAGAACATAAGAGCAGAAGCCAAAGTAGCTCAAATTGCAGAAAAGATCAAAGAGAACAGATTACGGTGGTTTGGACACGTGAATACAAGCAGAAGGCAATTTGATCAGGAAGATTTCGGACAGACAGGAAGGAGGTAAGAGGAAGCGAGGATGACCAGCAGGTGAAAGGATCGTGTGAAAGAAGATCTGCAACAGTCAGGCATGAGTGTTGAAGAAGGCAAGGAGTGTGGCACTGAACTAAGAGAGTTGGTGACAGTTAACACAATACCCCAATCCCATGTAGAAAAAAATGGGAAAAGGGGGGGTGATGATGATTATGATAAGACCCAGATTATGGGCCAGATACACCATTGCAATGTGCTAAAAAATTCCAAATGGTTTTTAGTGCCTCACAGGACCACTTTTCTTCTAAGTATTATAATTTAACAGGTGTTAAAACACAGTCACTGCCCCCCGCCCCCTTTAAGAGTGAAACTTCTTTTGTAAGACAATACTTAGGTACTCAGAAGCATACAGGATGACATTTTCTCTTTAGTACATCCTCCATTTGAATCTGCTATAGTTGAAAGCCCTTCTCTAGACTGGTACCTGATACCTGGAACCACCTCCATACAGATATCAAAATTCTAGAAATGTTAGAAGCATCAAAGATGCTCCTAAAGAGCATCTCTTTACCTAATATACCTGCATTTCCTACCACAGTAATGGTTAGGTAACGCATATCATGCCTACTAGAATACATTTAATAAACTTTTCTCAGTTTGTTAATGTGGCATCTTATATGCAAATCATTCACATGTATATAGTAGTTTTTGTATTATATGTAGGATTGCAATCTATTTTATGCATATATTAGCTTGCATTTTGTATACCCGTGGTAGTGGTGCTGCGGTAGCATTGTTGCCTCACAGTAAGACGCTGTCCGGTTCTATTCTCAGCTAGAGCGTTTTCTATGTGGAGACATGTGTGAATGGGCGTACCTTTGTTGAAGGTTGTGCATCAGGCCTGGCAAGCCAGTACGTAAAAATCAACTGCCAATCATTAGCAGACTGGAGTTTTGCTGTGGTGACCCCTAACCGGGAAAAGCCAAAAGACACAAACATTAGCTTGCATTTTGTATATATATATATATATATATATATATATATATTTTTTTTTTTTTCTCAATGCACTCTGACTGGATCATAATCCCGAGTACCGTCACATGGTGCCTATGTGCTTACATCCGAGTGTGCAGTGTGATGGTAGTAATTGTATGGAGTTACATCCGAGTGCCTTCCACAAGCATGTTTAACTTTATATTTCTATTGTAGCTCCCATGTTAAAAATTAAGTTGAAAAAGTACCTGAACTTTTTCAGTTACTTTCTCAACTTAGTTTTGAGTATGAATTTACAATATGTCAGTATTTGGCAAATTCTCTGCGCATTGCAAGAAGCAAGTGGTGGCAGCCAATCGGATTCTATCAGCCCAAGCTGCCACTTTCATAACACCTCCACCCCAATCTAAGATTTCTTTAATGTGTTAGAATAAATAGAGGGTCCAGCAGTAGCAATTCCCTTTCTGATGGTTGCTGCATTCACCAGAACTGCTGCCAGATCCTTCTATTTATTTTTTCAGACCATTGATTTCTGTGTGCCAATTTGGAGTTACTGCTGTGCTCGGAAAAGACAGCCAGTTACGAAGCTGCTGAACATGAAATAACCCCTTTTCAGCTAATTCAATACCTGGATTTATGACTTTGTACGTGTTTTCAGTGTCTGCAGTCTAGAGGTATGGCTGAACCTTGTGGCTTACAGATTGAATGCATGTTTTAACAAACCATTTAATTGCTCGGGTATTCACTGGACTAGGACACCCATAGACACACACACACACACACACACACACACACACACACACACACACACACACACACACACACACAGTTGCTTGAATGAAAAGTTTTATGTTATCATCCACGTCTGCTATTATTGTGAATTCAATCCTCAAAGATTTGCCTGAAAAACATAATTATTAAGTGGAACAGACCATAAATATGAGCCAAAAATCTGGACAGTCGAAATATAAAGAAGAGAAAGTAAAGGCTCAAGGGGGTTTGTTAGCCTGTGCTTTTGTATGGTAAGCAAGCAAATTAAATGTTTTTTGTTTTATTGCTTCACTTTTCAAATGAGATTTGTAAGAGTATTAGTACTTTTGCTGAAGGGTTGTCATTTTCCTTAAATGTTGGTTGCAAGACTGGAGTTCCCTTGATATTAGAGCTAGTGTACTCATGCTGGTCTGAACAGTTTACAGGTGCTAAATATATATACTGAGTGGCTGAGACTATACTTGTTTTAGATAGTCTGTGTTTTGATTGTTTTTTCTTGTAATTATATGGCTCAATGTATTGGAAGGGCTCTTCAGTGTATAGGAATCCTTTTTTTGGAAAGGTCTGTTTGATAAAAGTGCTTGCATAGTTTCATTTGAGTGATAGCGCTGGTTGTGTTGTTGCGAGTATTAAACTTTACCCTGAGTTACTTTAGATTTTGTTTCATTAAGCACTTTGTAATATGTGAGGAACATCGTTTTAATCTCCGGGAAATAGTATATATACTAAAGAATTTAGTAATGCATTTCTTTTAATTTATTTTTTATGCATCAATTGTAGAGATGTGGCTTGTGATTGTTTATAAATGTGGTGTGTTATATTTAGACAATGTGGCGTAAGAATGTTTAGATGTGTTCATTCCCATTTTTTTGGAAAAATAAATATACTTGTTTGCCACGTTCATGTGTTTCTAGGTTTCCCACTGGAATTTTTTCAGGAGTCTTCTGGAAATCTCTTGCAGTTCTTTTTTTTATTTTGTCCTCTTCCACCTGGATTGCTGGGTTTTGGGGATTTTTTATAGTATATGGAGCTTTTCAGAGACAGCTTACCCATGTCCTTCTTCCCTGTCTCTTTTGTGGCATACATTCCCCAGGATTCATGAAGCTCGGCGCAAGGCCGGTGTAAGGCCTGCGCCAGCGGTGCAGTGAATAGTCGGCGTAGTAGCGCCATATGCATAGTAATGAGTGCGCGCCGCAACCACAGACACGTGCGTAGTGTACGTGAGCGAGTCCAAGTAGGATGCGTCTGGAGGCGTGGCTGAGCCGGCAGGCGATGAGCAACCTAAAGTGCTGACTGCCACAGTCCGCCCATAATAGTAATGGCACCAGCCAGGGCCCGTGCAGAATGAAACGCACGCAGAGTATGCAACATAGTACCCGTCCCAACAAAACGGAGAAGCAAACACAACCCACGAAGCCCTAAGTGTACCCATCCAAGGAACAAAGGATACGCGTAATACTGTGTTCGTCCCGCAATGCACTGTCAGTGGGCATACCCAGAGAAGGTGTACCGCAGCATGTCAGCATGCCGCACCGACATAGGAGTAGCGACTAAGGTTACCACCTGTCCCACTTTGCGAGGGGCAGTCCCTCTATGGGCAGTTGTGTCCCGATAAAAAATATTAAAAATGGCAAATGTCGCAAGATTGTAGGACATAATTATATTCCATATTTTACGTAATGGTTGCATAAAATAGTTATTTCCGTAACTAAAATACCTAAATGTGACAAGAAACAGAATAAGCAACTAAACTGCTACAAGAATAAGCTTTTATTTAGGCAAACAAGTGAAGTTCTATGCTTTGTACTGACCGTGGGTATGTGTCGGCCTGTAAAATCTGATGTGAGTCCCGAAAATGTCCCACCTTGGCCATTTGAAAATGTGGCAACCCTAGTAGCGACATGGCCATGGTCACCAGGGTTACCAACTGTCCCACTTTGCTATGGACAGTCCCTCATTTGACAGTTGTGTCCCGCCAAAAATCGAAAAATGGCAAATGACCTGAGATTTCCGGACAAAAATATTCCCTCAATATACCTCTAATAGTAGCATAAAACATATATTTTGTATATGAAACACATACATGGCATAAGAAACAGAATAAGGAACCCAAATGCTACGAGAATAAGCGTATATTATGGCAAAAAAGTGAAGTTCTGTCATCTCTACTTGCTGTGGGTATGTGTTGTCCTGCAAAATCCGATGTTTCCACAAAAGATGGCCCACTATGGGCATTGGAAAAGGTGGCAACCATAATGGTCACAAGCAGTAGTGAGAGTACACAGCCGGGTAGCCGTGTCGACATAACAACAGGAAGGAACCAAGATACCCTAAACACAGGCAAACATGTGCATAGCAACATGTACCACACCCAGCAACGTGTTCGTCGCATACACAGGACGGCGTATGTCTAAGCATAATATCCAGAAGCAGAACCCATGCATGCAAATGTAATACACAATAGCCCCATTATAGCATGTAAGTCCCACCTATGTACGACCGTGCACCCAACCCAGCTAGCAGCCTTGCGCAGCTACACACCTACACACAATGGGCATACCTGAAATGTGGTAAGAAGTATCGTTTTAGGCAGTGCCACGCGGGCAAATATGTACCCCACATGTCACCAACCCACCTCAGGTACAGATATGCAAATGGCTGCATGTGAATGTGTCGGCAGAATGTGTACATCCCACATGTGGTATGGACCCGTCCAAACCCTATAGGCTTGCACACGCCACGGTGCACATAACTGTACACATGTGGACAAGTCGGGATGTTGAACCACCGCACCGATGATTAGCTATGCAGACAAGTCAAACACATATAGCGGAACATGTGCCTACCAAACAGGACGTCCTAACAGGGTGCCACAGGCACAGAAGGGGAAGGTGGGGCATCACATGTGGAGAGTAGCGTTGCCGGACGGCCAAACACCCACGGCCAAGGTAAAGGATGGAACAACATGCATATGGTCGGATGGATGTTGTTAGAAAAATATATATAGAAACACATATGAAGTGGCAGTTTAGAAGCAAAATACTATATAATGCATTGAATTGTACTGTACAATATGGCAGTAGAAATGATCATGCATGTAATTGGTGAAGCTTAGCTGCAGTGTGATCGAACTCTGACCCTGGCAGTAACCAGTTCAGCAGGCTTATGTCTCTCAGCATTAATTATCTGCTGGGTTACAGAAAAATAAATGTATGTACATGTATAACTTCCTCTCTTCCACTGAGGAGGATGGCCTTGTGAGCTCTATCGAAGATAGAGTACAACTCCTTACCAGAGAGACAAAGGAACGTATTAAGAAATGAACTGACTATTGTATCGGAACAGTCCAGGGTCCTTGAAAGAGCAACAATTACAGAAGGACACTGTAATTGACCAGGTGCCTTGCAAGGCTGTGTTATTCTCATGGGAAAACATTTTAAAAGCATTACCTCAGCACCCTCGTATGAATAGAATATTGCGGACCATAGTGATGGAAATGCCCTGTGACTGACCACGTCAGTAAGGTGGCCAAAACCTGATTGTAAACACTATATAAACAAATTGCTTCCTGTATAGAGTCAGACAAAACTCTTATACTTGTACTGTATAGTTTTTTGCCTCCCGGTGTACACTACTAAAACGTTGTGAACCTGAGATTCCTGTGTTATTGACTGTCATTTAGAAAAGCCTACTGATATCTACAGTCTGGTTTTAACAACTTATTTGACATTGTGGTCCTTCTTAGCCGGAATTCCCTTGGTAAGCTACAGGTCAGAGTGCATGGGTGGTTAGACATCTGCGCAGGAGAAGTTGCCTAAATGGTTCTTCTTGAGTGAAAAGACCTCCGACTGAATTGTTGTGTGTAAAGAGGCTGTCCACTGTCTGATCTGTGGCTGAAAAGCGGAAAACTGGATCCCAAGAAGAAAACGTGCAGTCATAAACGGGAGGCTCAGGTAAGGAGAGTTTGCCTCTTTGTCTCTGTTGTAGATCAGGGACCAGGCTACATTGTGTTTCTGTTAACAGTTGTGATAGCAGGTCGAAGACCAATCCAAGTAGTTTTACATTTGGACATAGATCAGGGGAACACAGAGTAGAGTAAATAGTCATTGTAGACACTACAGTGGATACAGGGAAGGAGATACCACGTGGTACGAGAGAAGGGTCACGTAACAGTCGTTTAGAAGACATGGGAGATTAGTGCACTAAGAGATCGTGAGATCCGCGTTTGACGGGTGATGCGAAGTATATGCAATTGCAGAGAGCACATAATGTGAGATATTCTGCAAAATGGGGTAATAAATATGACATTGATGGTATATTAGACAAAATATCGTTAGTGAAACATTGGAATCACTTAAAATGTGACGCAGATGTTCTAGGGTTACCACCTGTCCCACTTTGCGAGGGACAGTCCCTCTTTGGCCAGTTGTGTCCTGCAAACAAACTGAACAAATGGCAAATGTCCTGATATCTTAGGACAAAAATATTTCCTATATTTTCTTTAATAGTAGCATAAAACAGTTATTTTGTATCTGAAACACCAAAATATTATAATAAACAGAATAAGCAACTCAAATGCTACAAGAATAAGTTGCTATTCTGGCAAAAAGTAAATTGCTGTCCTGTGTACTGGCCATGGGTATGTTTTGCCCTGCAAAATCTGACGTTCCTAACACAAATGTCCCACTTTGGGCACTTGAAAAGGTGGCAACCCTACGATGTGCAGGCTAAAAAACAGCGACAATTGGGTATCCCTCAAGCACATAGGTGGATTGAGGTAGTGAACCGAAGGGAACAGAAGACTAAGAATGCGAAAGCATCTTACGTAGACAAAGAAGATAATAATACAGTAGTAGCGCCGCCCCCCCCTCCACCCCCTCCGATACCACATCCAGGATATGAAGCGGGAGGGCAGGCTAGTCCCCCCCACGTTATCCTGTGGCAACAGAGGTATCACAACGAACAATTGTAAGAGAAGCTATTGAAACAACATCCCGAACACGTAAAATACCTAGGGACACTCAACTAAGAAGAGAGTCACTAGAACAGAGTGAGGAAATCTGTCAATTAATTGAAGTACCGAACCCTCAGGCAGGACAGGAAGGCCAGGACCCAACTCCCTTAGTGTATAGACCGTGGACACCGGAAGATATCTGGAAAGTCACAGAGGGAATTCCCCATCCACAAAGTAATCACTATTCACCATGCAATACCCCTGTATCTCCTGATAGAAAAGCAAACGGGGAATGGCGGATGGTACAGGATTTACAAGCTGTAAATCATGTAATAATACCTAGGTTACCGATGGTGCCAGACCCACACACTATATTGAATGCTATGAACCCGCAACAGAAGTATCTTACCGTGGTACATATATGCTATGCTTCCTTTTCAATACCTATACATCCAGATAGTCCGTATTGTTTTGCATTTACATTCAGGGTAACAGATACAGCCATACCCGGCTATCGCAGGGATATTGTGAAAGTACAACGATATTCGCACAGGAGATGGCTAGCAACATGCCGGGGTTTACTCCACCCGGGGGCAGTCAAGTTCTACTTTATGTGGATGATATCCTGCTTGCGGCCCCTACCCAGCAGCAATGTAGGGAAGATACAATAGCATTATTGAAATATTCAGCAGAACAGGGACATAAATTAAACAAGCATAAATTGCAAATACGGAGAATACAGGTCAAGTACCTGGGATATGTGGTATCCAAGGAGGGTAGAACATTAGATGACGATAGGAAGGCAGCAATTTCACAAGCACCAAAGCCAACTACCAAGAAGGGAATGATGTCCTTCCTGGGCCGACTAACTTTTGTCGAAGCTGGTTACCAAACTATGCTTTTGAATCGGCTCTATTGTCTGCTGTAATCTTTAATACACCTATGGCAGCACAAGATATACTACACTGGATTCCAGTAGCAGAAACAGCTTTCTGCAGACTAAAATGATTGATAGCTTCAACATCTGTTTTAGGTCTCCCGAATAATCATAACAGATGTTTTCAGACTGTAGATTGTAAGCAGGGATATATGACGTCAGTCACAACAGCATGGAAGTAAGCAACGCCCCATAGCTTACTACTCATCACAGTTGGACCCAGTGGCATGGTCAGTGCCACATTGTGTACAGGCAGTTGTTGCAGCAGCCATGGCAGTACAGGCCTCGGCATCAATGGTATTATTCCACCCTCTCACTGTGAGAGTGCCTCATGCAGTTGCGATACTTTTGCTGCAAGAGAAAATAGCATTCCTGACCCGTGCTAGACATCTTTCTTGTTTGACCATACCCCTGAGTCAACTTCATATGGTGATTGAACGTTGGACAACATTAAACCCATCAACGTCACGTCCGACACCTGTGTATGGCACACCACACAGTTGCCTACAGGAAATGGAGAAAATAACTATACCCAGACAGGATATTACTGATATACCCTTAGATGATGCAGAGGTGACAGTTTATGTGTACGGATCATGTAGAAAGAGTCCTACAGGAAAGAATCAAGTAGGTTATGCAGTAGTTATTGATAATGAGATTGTAGAAGCCCAACCCCAGCAGCATAAATTGTCTGCTCAAGCAGCAGAATTGATAGCTTTAACACGTGCTTGCACTCTAGCGAAAAACAGATGTGTGGACATTTACACCGATAGTCAGTATGCTGTCTCTACAGTGCATGTTTATGCGCAGCAGTGGAAGAATAGGGGAATGATAACATCCGCTGGTAAACCGATTAATCATGCGCAATTGATCTTGAATTTATTAGATCCCATTCAGTTACCTACTAAAGTAGCTAATTGTAAATGTGCAGCTCATACAAAGCAACAGGATAAGATTAGGAAAGGTAATGCACGAGCTGATGCAGCTGCAAAACAAGCAGCCTCACACTCAGAAAGTGTCTTTTTGAATGAGGAATGACAATCCTCACAGATTCTACATGTAGAAATGTTAGAAACAATGCAAACATCAACTACGAAAGCAGAAAAGCAGACGTGGGTAAGAGGAGGAGCAATCCTTGAAGACGGACTGTACATCTCCAAAGATGGTACAGTTGGTTAACAGAATATTCCTAACATACGGAATTAGGAACCACATACAAACATTTTGAGCAGCGTGTCATATTTGCAGTAAACATCATGCACAGGGAGCATTTCAACCGAAGCGAGTGAGTTTCCCTACACCACCATATCTGTTCCATACTATTTGTATGGAGTTTATACAGCTGAATAAATGTGAAGGGAAGAAATATTGTTTAGTGATTATACATATGTTATCAAAATGGGTAGAAGCAGTTCCAACCAGGAATCCGGATGCAGCAACAGCGGCAAAGGTCCCAGTAAAATAAAGTATCCCTAGATCTGGCATACCGGAAAGAAGCTACAGTGACAATAGAACACATTTTGTGAACCAGACAATCCAGCAACCTGGGGGATTATTTGGGATTTCCTTGAATAATCATTGCACGTACAACCCACAGTCAGCATGACTGGTGGCGAGGTACAATGGGATCTCAAGAAATAAGTTGAGGAGGTTGATGAGTGACACCCAGACGAATTGGATTTGCTGTCTACCTCTAGCATTGCTGAGCATGACAACAGTTCCACATGTAAAGGGTTTGACCCCCTTTGAAGTAGTATTTGGAATGGCATATTATGTGCCACAGTGGAAAGCTGTCATGCCTGCAGAGCTGGAGGTCGATGGCTCATTAGCCAGTTACATGAGAGGATTGTTAACCAATAACACTGTTTTGCAGTTAAACTCTTTTTCAGATAAAGAGCAAGCGAAGCCGGACGCAGAGCTGACTCCAGTATCCTGGGTGTGTTTGACTGTTATCCAAACAAGTAACCGGACGAGTCCAACATGGGAAGGTCCGTACCAAGTACTGTTGGCAACGCCTACTGCAGTAAAGTATGCGGAAAGGTCGTCCTGGGTTCACCTGACCCTTTTCAAACCGGTAAAGAATATCCAGTCTGATTTACATGTTGTAGCCGATATACCATAGAGACAGAATCACCCGGGGCAGAGTGTATAACAATACAAAGCAACCACAAAGACATTGGTTTACTGTCCTACTGATCATACACCTATTAACCATGTTTGTGGTGACTTTACTTTTGCTGGGATCTTTCCTGCATATAACTACACAGATACAAATAGTGAGACGTGATGAAATGGCCACAGATTGGCATCCAAACCTCAACACATACCTAGCCATGACGCGTGTGCATGTACAGACTATGAACATTTCAAATTGCTGGGTTTGTACTGCCATACCTACATCATATGGAGGACTTCCAATGTATGCTGTCCCCTTGGTGATAGATTGAGACTTGTGAATATTTACCTTTTGATACAGGTTCTGTGAGATCACAGGACAAAGTGGCACTGTACTTACCTGTTACACAAAAAGGAATTGTTTGTTTTCATAAACATGATACAGTCCAAGTTGGTGGGAGTAATTGTAACATAACTGTGTCTTACAAATGTCATATAACAGCCAAAGATTACAGTACTAGTTGTAGCACCATTCATGATTTGTATTTAAGCTTAATGAGAACAACGTGGAAAGATGTGCAGAAACATCCTGAATTGTATAAAGAGTTGTCTGTTATAGACAGGAAACTGTTACATGCAGAGTTAACCCGCATCAGTAGTAAAGTAGAATATTGTTATTTTGTTTGTGGGAAAAAAGCATATCAATGGTTACCTGAGAATTGGTCCGGCAGTTGTTTTTTGGGTTATCTGGCTCCAGCCATATGACATACTGCAGAATTGCCTCTGAGTACGAAACAAAATGTAAGAGATATAGCTCGAAGAACTGGGAACTCAGTCGAGAAACCTACTAATCCAGTGGGTGAAATGGAAGCTGTTTGGAAAAATCATTCTTCTGCAAGAGATAAAGGAAAATTGACTCATATGGACTTGAGTGACAGTGTTATATCCTGGGCTGGAACAATCCCAGCTTATGGAGCAGTGAAATCAATCAGGGAACTGAGGAAGTTGTCAAAACCTCTCGAAGGAATGAGCAATGCGACTGTTCACCCTCGAACTTGTGACTGATGAACTGAATGCAATGAGAACTGTTGTGCCACAAAATGTAATGGCTCACGACTGCACCCTGGCGGCGAGAAGTGGTACGTGCGCGCTTATCAAAGAAGACTGCTGTGTTTAAGTACCACATAATAAGCACGAAATCAACGACCACCTAGAGGTAATACAGCAGGTATCAGCCATGGCGGAACCAGGCCCAATCCCACTGACGAACTATTTCCAGAAACCATTTGGTGGATGGGGTTCACTCATACTGAATATCTTGATTACCATTTGTGTTGTTCTGCTCATATTGGGAGCATGTGTCTGTTGCGGGATACCTTGTATGAAAGTATTAGTCAGGGACTCTGTTGACGTATCTGTAACCGAGACTATGTATCAAGACCTGGAGTGGGATTTGTTAATACCAAATGAAATCCTTTCTGAAATGTACAACAAATGACTTGCCTGGTTAAAAGTTCCAGAGAGGAAGAGGCTAGGGAATGAAATAATGTTGTATATGTTTCTGGATAGAATAGAAGTAATCAAAGGAGGGAGAATGTTAGAAAAATACATATTTAAACATATATGACGTGCTAGTTTAGAAGCAAATAGTGTATAATGCATATTATTCCATTTTACATTATGGCAGTAGAACTTATCATGCATGTAATTGCCTGTAGTGTAGCTGCAGTGTGATCGAACCCTGACCCTGGCAGTAACCAGTTCAGCAGGTGTATGTCATTCAGCATTAATTATCTGCTGGGTTAGAGAATAATAAATGTATGTACATGTATATCTTTCATCCTTCCACTGAGGAGGATGGCCTTGTGAGCTCTATCGAAGATAGAGTACAGCTGCTCACCAGGGAGACAAAGGAACCTAGTAGGAAATGAACTGACTATTGTATCCGAACAGGCTTGGAACCTTGACAGAGCAGAATTTACAGAAGGACATTCTAATTGACTATGTGCCTCGCAAGGCTGTGCTATTCTCATGGGAAAACATTTAATAAGCATTACCTTAGCACCGTTGTAGAAATACAATATTGTGGACTATAGTGATGTAAATGCCCTGTGACTGACCACATCATTAAGGTGGGCAAAAGCTGATTGTAAACACAATACTCTTACACCTGTTTCTTGTATAGAGTCAGACAAACCTCTATACTTGTACTGCATAGTTATTTGCCTCCTGGTGCACACTATTAAAACGTTGTGAAACTGAGCTTCCTGTGTTATTGACTGTCATTTTGAAAAGCCTAATGAGTGTTACAGTCTGATTTAAACAACGTAATTGACAGATGTGTATGTCCTAGCATGGGAATAGGTCAAGCCAACCACCACAATCACCATGTGTACCACATACAAACAGCCAGTAACACGCAGTAGTAATGCATGAAGGCATACACGACTGTGGGAATAGCACAGGACATATGGCACGTGCCAAGTGCAGATGCGTAACACAAAACCCCAGGATGGGGCTCCCTGCAAAGAGGAACATGTGCCAACCACACCTCCCACAGATGTACCGGCAATGAAAACACATGCCAAACACACAGCAACACTACCGTCCAACCCACGACCGCAACGGAGGCTGGTCAAACACCACCATGAAGCGTGCACAAACAGGGACATGTGTAACCATTGCCTTAACACCCCCCCATAGGCCAAAGAAGAATAGAATGGACATATGCATGTAATGTTGTGAAGGATGTGTGGTAGTCCTCAGTATCACAGTGGTAGGGACACAGATACACTGTAATCAACCGTGACGTATGTGCACTGTAGACAGCATACCTGCAGGTAATACAGAGGACAATCACGTGCCACAGAAATATACACATGAGAAAGAGGATAGGGGATAGACAAGTGTAAATGGGACAAACTATGAATATAGGTTCATAGGTCCATAGGTACAGGGTAGGCCATCTACCCAAGTTCAGCCATAACCCTACACCATAGTTAGGATTCCTTTGCCGACCTTCCGGTCCAGAGATAAAATGCTTATGATATTGCCGTACCTCTGTCAAGCAGTGATAATTATGTAATTCCTGGCCTACATCTGCAATCCCCCGTCCAACGGACAACATACCCCCGAACAAGGCTAGCAAGGATCTCTGCCTCACATGTACTGTGATGTAGATCCACAGCATAGTGAGTGTCTGGGTGACGTATGTGTCACTCCAACACATCCTATTAATGACCGCGTCAAGGTTCACGTCACCTGCCCTTGTGGTTCCGAGGGATGTAGATACAGTAGGTGAAGCATAGACATGACATATGGGTCGACATGGCCTCGTATGTCAGGCACAGGTCAACACTGAACAACAGGTATGTGACCGAATGGAGCAGGGGTCCTACAAGTGGGGCAGCATTACACAAATACATGACACCCTGCATCTGTATGACAATTAACCTATGAGGCCTTCCCAGCTGCTGTAGGTGTCGGGTCAGATACCCTCCGAATGGGGCAATGTAGTCAATCATAGGTGTAACACATAATGAGTACAAGGAGACAATGACCTACCCTGATCTAGATGTGAATCCCTGCACAAACAGGTGGACAATGTAGAAGTCCCACCGAACCACGATAGCAACGTGTGTGTTGAACAAATGGTGACCGACAACCTCTGTCCCCTGATCCCTGGTAATCACCACTGTGCTCAGTGGACTGCCACCCATATGCTGGACAGGGGTGACCTAGTACTCCTCGACAGGTATGATGTTGCATTACCTTGCATTTAGCTGTAGGCCATGTCCCTGACAGCAGATATGCATATCTGGGAGGCCCCTTTGAAGGATATCCGTGTCAGATGTCCGTCCCACTATGGCAGCTGTTTCACAGTCATCTACAAACAATGTCACCCATAACACCCCTGTGTGTGCCTGTACTGTGGAAATGTAGATGTATAAGAGGAGTGGACCCAGGGAAGAGCCCCGTGGGACACCGCCTGCGACAGGCAGTAGGTCCGACATGCTGCCAGCAACTATGACTGCGTGGGCCGTGTCACATAGCCAGTTTCTAACCCATCCTGCGATGTACATGTTCACATCCAAGCCGATGGGTTTATCAATGATACCTGAGGGGGGTAATGTGTTGAAGGCCTTTGCCAGGTTGAGGTAGGCTGTATGGACTGCAAGACCCCAATCAATGGCCTCAGTGACTGTCCCGAAAACGTCAACGATGCTTTAAACGCATGAACTGCCCCTGACCAAGCCACACCGTGTTGGATGCAAAGTATGCAGGTCCCCTATGCCTTAATCTATGAGCCGCAGTATGATCCCTTCCTATGTCTTTGCAGATAGGTCTCCTCATGGTAATGGGACAGTAATAACCAGGGTCAGTGGAGGCATTGGCCCTGTGACGTGGGACTACAGTCGCCGTGCGACACAACCCAGGTACGTTACCCGAGGTGAGGCTACAAAGAAACAGCTGTCCTACCTGTGGGTCTAATCCCTCAATGAGATCGTGGAGTACACAGTCGGGTCACCAGCTGGTCTCATGGATGCTATGTTCACTACCCTGGAGAGAGCATGTCCCACCCGTGCGTCATAGAACATTTGGGGACCACAAACCGCCGGTACAGACATCTCTTCATGTGGGGGGGAGGGTGTGGAGATGTCCTCACCGAACCTGTCAGCCCGTATTTTGGCAATGTGTGTATGTTGAGTAAACTGCACATCATCGTGAACCCAGTCAGAGCATATGTGGGAGTGACCTCCCAGGTGTCCAGCATAGCAAATGAAGGCTGTATGATTGTCAGCCAGGTCCATGTAGATATATCTGTGGAACGTGTCCCGGACCATGTCATGACAGCCTGTAGCTCTACACATATAATGACCAAGGGTGTCATACCTCACAAGGTGTCTGCTCCGCCTTGTAGTAGCCACCTCCTCTCGTTGTACAGTTTGTGTATGGCTGGGGTACACCACACTGGATGCTTGGCATTGGTACAATGAACCACAGTTGGGTAAGGGAATGCCTGATCCATGCAGACCTGTAGGTACCGGTAGACGGCATATGTAAGTGATGCAGTGGCTGCAGTACTGTTGACCACTGGCTCAGGGTCCTTAAAGGAGACCACAGTACTGTTCAGAATTGTGAAGTCTGCCTTTGAGAAAGCCATGTGTATGGTAACCGGCAACACCCACAGCAACGGATGTAAATAGCAGAAGCCATTGTCCAAATAACATAGATTAACTTCGGCATGACAATATGTATTATCATACATGTATTGACACGTGTCTGCTAATTACACTTGCAAATGGCCGGTAAGACCGGGCTAAAGTGCCCGTGATTTACCTAGTCTGGAGGTGTCGTTCCGACAATAAAGTGGCGATACTTCCCAACCGGGACCTCTGGGGATTAATTAAAGCAGTTGTTAACCTGCAACATTGGATGTACACCATTTGGTTCCGGTCTCGGAAAACATGGTTTCCGTACCACTACACGCTATGGGTAGTCAAGCAGACATCCGCGATTGGTGAACACACAGCAGCAGTCAAACCCACTGGCCACACGGACACAGTCCGACAAGCTCTACACTTTACATATGCACATTGGTGTCCATTGTAGGACCCAAAAATTTTCCAGTACGGAATGCGTGCCAGCCTCCGTCATCACCCACGTGAACCGATTGTCATGACCACGTCACAGCTACACATATGCACCGCAAGCGTGTTCAATGTTGATGATAGCTGTCCATGAAATGCAGCACATATGCACAGAAATCCCCAGGGTACCGAGTCCATAGAAGTGCGTCCACATCACAGTCCCGCACACATGAAGGATGTGTAATGGGTACTGTCGACTGTTGCAGTCAAGGGATCCTGGGTATGTAGAAACAGGGCTCGGTGTCGTTTGGCAGGTAATCCTTTGTCCCACCCCGTGGGAGGGATGTGGGCGTAGCACCTGCCTTACTCCCCACTAATAATGCAAAGCATCCACCGGAGAATGCTAAATGCAGGTGTGAAATGTGTACAGCCCTATACCAGTGTCCAGTAGGCAATTCTTATGGATGGACAAGCGTACGACCAAGATGGCACCCATAACTGCAAACCCGGTGGAATTACACTGCCGCAGTAAGGCATTACACAGGTAATACACATAGGGACTACACTTGACATTCCCCATACAAAAAACACAGAGAACCAGCTGAGAAAGTCCAAAGCAAAAATGAGGTACTGTAGTAACGGTCAGTGACCACTCAGAGCCCACCAGGAATTAAATGCAGTCACCATAGTTTATTGAAGCGCTTTTCATCTGCTTCATAAGCAGACTTCCTCAGAATACATACAATGCAGTTCAAACTACTACATTTAAAACCCTTAATTGGTCATTAAATTAGATGTGCTAAGTATTAATTAAATGCCTTAAAGGCAAACAAGCTAAAAAACTTTACTTGGGTTACAGATTCCACACAGTGAGTAAATCAGACATTGCTTCAAAAAGTATATTCTTCATAGTAAAATAACAATATATGTATATATATGAAAGAAGAACCAACATAATGTTTTCCAAATGTCTGAGTGTATAAGCTACATATATATGTTTTAGGGAATGTGCCAATATATTAAAAGAACTAGAGACACCTAGTAATATAAATGAACCATAATATATGGAGATAAACCTTATGATTATGACTAATGTAAAATATATCAATGAAATGTAAAGATTCACAATGTGGTAAAGTAAATATTCATTTAGAAGGCTAGTTAAATAAATCAATTCAGACATCCTTGTCAAAATACTAAAACAAGGCCAGCGAGGTGCTCTGCCTCACATGTACTGGGATGTTGTTCCATAGCATAGTGAGTGTCTGGGTGATGAATCTGTCCCACCAGCACGTTCTATTAATGACAGTGTCAAGGTGTACGTCACCTGCCCTTGTGGTTCTGAGGGATCTAGATTCTTTAGGTGAAGCATAGTCATCGAATCTGGGTTCGACATGGCCTTGTATGCCAGGCACAGGTCACCTCTGGGCAAGTGGTATGCGACTGAATAGAGCTGGAATCCTTTCAGTCGGTCAGCATAACACATATTCCTGAGACCCGGCATCCGTTTGTCGATGAACTGTTGGGGCCTTTCCAGCTGCTGCAGGTGTCGGGTCAGATACATTCTGAACGGGGCATTGTACTTAATCATAGGTCTAATGAGTGATGAGTACAAGGGGACAATGACCTCCCCTGATCTAGATGTGAATCCCTTCATGACCAGGTGGGCAATGTAGAAGGTCTACCTAACTACGTTAAAGCGTGTGTCGAGCGAGCGGTTACCGACAACCCGGGTCCCCAGATCCCTGGTAACTCCCTCTGTGCTCAGTGGATTGCCACCTATATGGTAGCTAGGGGTAACCTTGTTCTTCCCGAAGGGTATGACTATGCATTTCCCGGCATTTAGCTGTAGGCCATGTCTCTGGCACCAGTTATCCATATCTGTGAGGCCCTTCTGAAGGATATCTGTGTCAGATGTGTGCCCGACTATGGCACCCAGTTTGCAGTCATCTGCAAACATTGTCAGCCATAACCCCCCTGTGTTTGCTTGTACTTTGGAAATGTAGATGCCGAAAAATAGTGGACCCAGGACTGAGCCCTGTGGGACACCACCTGTGACCGGCTGTGAGTATGACATGGCGCCAGCAACTATGACCGTGTGGGTTCTGTCACTTAGCCAGTTTGCAACCCATCTGGTGATGTATGTATTTACATTCAAGCTGACGGGTTTATCAATGATACCTGAGGGGGGTATTGTGTCGAAGGCCTTTGCCAGGTCGAGGTAGGCTGTATGGACTGCTTTACCCTCATCAATGGCCTAGGTGACTGATCCTAAAAAGTCAAACACGTTTAAAAGGCATGATCTGCCTTTGACCAAGTCAAACTGGGTTGGATCCAAAGTATGCAAGTCCCCTATGTCTTTATCTATGAGTTCCATTATGATCCTTCTCCATGGCTTTGCAGATAAGGCTTGTCAAGCTAATGGGATGGTAATTACCAGGGTCAGTGGAGGCACCATCCTTGTGAAGTGGGACTTCAGTCGCCTTGTGCCACTACTTGGGTACGTATCCTGAGGTGAGGCTAAGATTGAACAGCTGTCCTAACTGTGGGTTTAATTCCCCATTGAGTTCATGGAGTACACAGCTGGGACACCATCTGGTCCCATGGATGCTGTGTTTACTGCCTTGGAGAGAGCATTTCCCACCTGTGCGTTACAGATGTTCCAGGATCTACAACCCTCTGGTATAGATATCTCTCCATGTGGGGGGGGGAAGAAGTTAGCACCGAACCTGTCAGCCTGTATGTTGGCAATGTGTGTAGGTTCAGTCATCTTCACATCATTCTGAACCCAGTCTGAGCATATCTGGGAGTGTCCTCCCAGGTGTCCAACATAGCTAAAGAAGGCCTTATGATTGTCTGTCGAGTCCTTGTTGATTTCTCTGTTGAATTTCCCCTGGATGATTTCATGACAGCTTGTAGTTCTTCACATATAATGAGCAAGGGTGTCTCACCTTACAAGTATTCCGCTCTATCTTGTAGTAGCTACCTCCTGTCATTGTAGAGCTTGTTCATGGCTGGGGTCCACCAGACTGGATGCTTGGCTTTGGTACAAAGAGTATCAGGTTTGTATGGGATTGCCTGATCCATGCAGTCCTGTAGGCGCTGGTGGAAGGCATATGTACGTGATTCAGTGGTTTGAGTAATGTTTACCACTGGCTCAGGGGCCTTAAAGGAGACCACAGTAGTGTTCAGAAGTGTGAATTCGACTTTGGAGAAAGGCATATGTATGGTAACCGGCACCACCCACAGCATTGTATGCCAATAGCAGAAGCTATTGTAGGTTGTCCAAACACACGTGTCCGTACACATGGAACATCATAGCAATAAACCACGCCCGGATGTGGGTAATGCTAGATATACCCACGGCAGACGTGGTGCGTTCCTGAGTCTGACGCCCGAGGGACCACACACATAGCCGGCCTTAGGCATAGGCCAACTAGGCAGCCGCCTAGGGCGCCGCTCTACTCGAGGCACCTTTCCAGCCTTTATTTGGTGTAGGTAGACCAGGACGGGGGTAGCGGGTGATGTGGCAGTGGCACCATGGAGTCCTTCTGCCTAGGGCACCACTTGACCTAAGGCCACTCTTGCCGTGGGTAAATACAGCAGTACCCACACCCAGACGTGGGTCATTGCTAGTATGCCATATCATCTAGGGCGGCACAGTGGTGCAGCGGTTAACGTTGTCGCCTCACAGCAAGAGGTTCTCCGGTTCGATTCTCGGCTGGGGTGCCTTCTGTGTGGAGTTTGCATGTTCTCCCTGTGTTCGCGTGGGTTTCCTCCGGGTACTCCGGTTTCCTCCCACATTCCAAAGACATGCATCTGGAGCATTTCTCCCCGGGCCTCCGCTGAAAACAGGCTCTGTGGAACCTAGTCGGACATTCCCGGTCAACAAATGTTAAATAAATAAATAAAATAAATAAATAAAATAAATAAATCTATGGAAAGAAACCATATATTCCCAGACATAATGGCACAGCATAATGGCTGTCCGCCGCCCAAACGCAGACATACGGCACCCGCGGCGGTGCGGACGTACTGCACGAGATGTCCGTTACCAATGTCGACACTGTCTCGCTCTGTGAAACAAAGTCAACATAGCGATTCAATACTAAACAGCGATGGAGTGCACGATGTCCCCGTTGCTGAGCTGTTCAACCTGTTCCGCCATGTTACATGTGTGTAGCAGAGCGGGACTGGCCAAAACTAAGCAACAGACATGTCCGTGGCTCAGTGAAAGCCGTCACGCAATGTTAAACCCATGTAATATAGCGAGACAGGTTATAAATACCAAGGGTTAGTAATGGAAATAGGTCCGTTCGACCAGACCGTGTGCAATTACTATAACAAGATCTACAACGGGTACACCGGCCAATCAGCGCACACGGTTAGGAATAATAGGGGGGGGGACATGGTATCATAGACACAGACAAACCGTGCCCATGTGACTCATCTAACATTCGTACACGGTCAGGGCAGTTCCGTACACTGAGCGGACAAGACCAAACCCAAAGCACCACAGGAACACCCTGACAATTGAAGGCCTGTATGCGTAGGGGATATAAGCCCCTGTGATCTGAACATCCCTGCGGTCACGACATATGCATCCTGGGCCATGAGCGGGAGGGAATAAAGAATGTTTAACATGTAGTACCGCACCTTTCCCAGCAGGAGAATGGATGCCTGTGACGTGCGTGAGTGCGGGGGGGTGGGGGTGGGGGGATATGTAAATGTAGCTAAGTACCATGGGTATGCATATTAATGACACCGAACAGCTAACTTGTAGTGGTCACAGTAACCGGCAAACGTGAATGCAGTCCCGTTTGAATAACGACTATAGAACATATAAATGTGAACGTGTACGTAATGCGTCCATGCTGCAAAGACTGTTACATGTATAAAGGTGTACGTGCGTTCCGCACACGTCCGTCAACCGGATCAGAGATATGTTACCGGAATAGTCACAACTAATACAGACCACGTAACCACACAGACCCAGTAAACATATGTAAACAGAATACGGATATGCATGTGCGCGTAACCCACAATTAGGAAATGCAAGTGCGCGTGTGCGTGTGTGATCCACTCGAAGCAGGGCAGGTTAAGGATGTGTCCTCCACGTCAACCAGACATGTCTCAAAAATGTCAGCCTCTGAAAGTATGGAATCAGGCAATGCCATGTAAAGTACCGTTAGAAATAGTGAGAAACACACGCTATGTGATGAGACAAACATAGAATGTGGATAGAATAACGTATGTGTTAGTAGTATGGATTGATGACGGTTATGCATCAGTAACCCGACCCACTTGTCAGAAGGTGCCCCCGTACGAATTGCGTTCAGTTGGCTCACACTTGTTGACCGGGCTAGGCTAGCTGGATATATGTCCATTGTCAGCAGAGGCCCGTGGAGAAATGCTCCACACACAATAATAGCACAACATACCAAAGTACTCATATATGTAACCAAATAAGAACAACAAAAGAAAGTGTCCTGAAAGGACTGGTTACACACAGATCCCAGACGACAGACAGATATATGGCCAGTGGAAGCACGTCACAATTATGGGATCAGGTCCCTAAAGAAGCAAGAAGGTCACACATGACACGCCAGCGAATTGCCAGATAGACCCTGGTCAATGTAACACACAGCAAGATTAAGGGCCAACCAGCCGTACACCATGCCAGAACCTGTACAGTGGAAAGGTATGGCATGGTAATTGATGTGTGTACACAGGTAATCCACAGACAGTAACAAAGAAAGTTATGAAACGAGGGGTTCACATGTATATATCTACACACAGCAGTCCGACGGCCCGTATATATGACGCATGGACATAGATTAGTCACTTGAAAACAAGATGTAAACAACTACAGTTTATTCCATGTCATATTGATATAGTTATAATACAGTCATATTCATATGTAACATTGTGACTCTTATTTACATTCATATTTATACAAAATATGCTTTAATTGTACTTATTGATTCCATGCTTTGGAATCGTAATGCAACAATTATACACATTGATATACAATATCATGATCAACACACTACATTCTAAGGTTTACTCACAGCAATTATCAACTATGTTTCAATATACTGATTGTATTGACCAATATTGTAGTTATATTAACACATTGTTGTTGTATTATTGTTTCCATTAAGTAATGTATGCAACACTGAATTGTATATGTCACGTTATCATCAAGACTTGGAGCACTGTCCACTTAACTATGAGCAGGTTCATTGATTAATTGACTTTAAACTGACTCTGAAGGAAGTGTATAAGGGACGACTATCTAATGTATTTCGTACTCCGACGATGCCCCATGTTAGTGGGTGAAAGAGCTCAGTATCTTTTGACTGTGGAGTGTATCGTTTTGTCATTGTCTGTTTTGGCCTGATATATGTTCAATAATGTCTTTTATGAAGATGACCAGGACTCAAGGTTTGCTGTATTTCTGCTTACTGGCACGTGGATATAGATAGGCCAAGTAATACATAATATGGGTAGTCAAACAGACATCCGCGATTGTGGAACATACAGCAGCAGTCAAAACCACTGGCCAGATGGTGACAGTCCAACACGTTCTACACTTTACATATGCACATCGGTGTCCATTGTAGGACTCCAAAAATTGACCCATTCGCAATATCAACCAGCTGCGATCGACCCAGACGGTGTGACAGCCGTGACTACGGCACAGCTAGACATATGCACCACCAGCGTGTTTAAGGTTGATGACAACTGTCCATGACATGCAGGACATATGAACAGTAATCCCCAGAATGCCGTGTCCATAGAAGTGCGTCCACATCCCAGTCCCGCACACATGAAGGATGTGTAATGGGTACCGTGGAGGGTTGCAGCCATGGGATCCTGGGTATGCAAAAATGGGGCTCGGTGTTGTTTGGCAGATAATCCGTTGTCCCGCCCCATGGGAGGGATGTGGGTATAGCACGTGCCTTACTCCCCACTAATGATGCAAAGCATCCACCAGATAATGCTAAAAGCAGGTGTGAAATGTGTACAGCCCTATATCAGTGTCCAGTAGGCAATTCCCATGGATGGACAAGTGTACGACCAAGATGGCACCTATAACTGGAAACCTGGTGGAATTACACAGCTGCAGTAAGGCATAACACAGGAAATACAGATAGGGAGTACAGTAGACACTCCCCATACAAAGTCAGACCGCCCGTCAATACCGGCGTACACAGCACTCGATCTGCCAGCAACATAATGGGGAGCACTCGCTACCATACAGCGGAACAGATGGGCGACCTGTGAAACACATACTAATGGCACACCAACAACGTCAACTAGGATATGTAAGCTATGGCATTCCCACCTATAAAGAAGACATGCTTCAATGAATACATAGGGGATCAACATGTTCCGGTGGTGTTATTTTGACAGTACAGTGACGGATATGTCCTATTGGGACGTCTGAGATTTATGTAAAGCAGTTGCTAACCTGCATCTCTGGATATACACCAGTTATTCACAGTTCTAAAACACCTGGTTTACGTAGCACCACGTAGAATGGGTGGTCAAACAGACATCCGCGATTGGCGAACATACAGCAGCGGTCGAAACCACTGGCCAGTTGGACACAGTCCAGCAACATCTACCTTCACATATGCACATTTGTGTCCATTGTAGGACCCAAAAATACCTTCTAACAGAACTCCATCCAGCCGTTTCTGACCACCAGATGATGCGATAGCCGTGACTATGGCACAGTTAGACATATGCACTGCCAGCATGTTTAAGGTTGATGACAGGTATCCATGAAATGTAGGACATATGAACAGAAATCCCCAGATCGACGTGTCCATACATGTGCGTCCACATCCCAGTCCCGCACACATGATGGATGTGTAATGGGTACTATCGATGTTTGCAGCAATGGGAGCTTGGGTATGCAGAAATGGGGCTCGGTGTTGTTTGGCAGATAATTCATTGTCCCGCCCCGTGGGAGGGGTGTGGGTGTAGCACATGGCCTACTCCCCACTAATGATGCAAAGCATCCACCGGATAATGCTAAATGCAGGTGTGGAATGTGTACAGGCCATAACAGTGTCCAGTAGGCAATCCCCACGGATGGACAGGCCTACGACCAGGATGGCACCCATACCTGCAAGCCCGGTGGAATCACACAGCTGCAGTAAGGCATAACACAGGAAATGCTGATTGAAACAACAGTAGACACCCCCCATAGAAATCCAGATGGCCGTGCGAATACCGGCGTACACAGCACTCGATCTGCCAGCAACAACATGGGGATCACTCGCTGCCATACTGCGGAACACATGGGCGACCAGTGGAACACATACCAATGGCACACCAACAACGTCAACTCGGACGGTCATAGGATGTTGGAACACTGGCGTTCCCGCTTATAAAGAACATCCATCAATGAATCAATAGGGTCCACATGTTCTGGCTGTGTCATATTGACAATACAGTGGTGTATATGTCCTACTGGGCTGTCTGAGGATTACGTGAAGCAGTTGCCAACCTGCAGCAGTACATCAATACCATTTGGGTTAATCGTAGTAGAACATGGGTTTTGTAGCACAACATAATATGTGTAGTCAAACACACATCCGCGAATGGGGAATATACAGCAGCGGTCACAATCACTGGCCACATGGACACAGTCCAACATGTTCTACATTTTACATATGCACATTTGTGTCCATTGTAGGACCCAAAAATGTATCCGTTCGCAATGTCAACCGGCTTCGATCGGGAGACCCAGATGATGTGACAGCCGTGACTACGGCACAGCTACATATATGCACCACCAGCGTGTTCAAGGTTGATGACAACTGTCCATGACATGCAGGACATATGCACAGGAATCCCCAGATATTCCAGTCCATAGATGTGTGTCCACATCCCATTCCCGCACACATGGAGGATGTGCAATGGGTACTGTCGGGGGTTGCAGCCATGGGATCGTGGGTATGCAGAAATGGGTGTCGGACTTGATTGGCAGAAGATCCGTTGTCCCGCCCAGTGTGCGGGATGTGGGTATGGCATATGCGTTACTCCGCACTGATAATGCAAATCATCTACCGGAGAATGCTAAATGCATCTGTGAAATGTGTACAGCCCTACACCAGTGTCCATGAGGCAGTTCCCATGGATGGACAAACGTACGGCCAAGATGGCACCCATAACTGCAAACCTGGCGGAATCCCACAGCTGTAGTAAGGCAGAAGACAGGGAATACATTTAGGGAGTACAGCAGACACTCCACATAGAATGTCAGGCCACCGTGCGAATACCGGCGTACACAGCTCTCAACCCTCCAGCATGTGAATGGGGATCACTCGCTTGTATACCGCGGAACAAATGTGCGACCTGCGGAACACATACTGATGGCACACCCACAACGTCAACTAGGAAGGTTATAGGATGGTTAAGCTATGGCGTACCCACATATAAAGAACATCCTTCAATTAATTAATAGGATCTACATGTTTCGTTCGTGTAAAGTTGACAATACAGAGGCGGGAATGTCCCAATGGGATATCTGCAGATTGGTGAAAGCAATTGTTAGCTTGCAACATTGGAATTACACCATTTGGGTACAGTGGCGGATAACACGGTTTACGTAGTACTACATAATATGGGTACACAAACAGACATCCGTGATTGCTGAACATACGGCAGCAGTCAGACCCACTGGCCAGATGGACACAGTACAATACGTTCTACACTTGACATATGCACATTGGTGCCCATTGTAGGACCCAAAAATTATCCGTATGCAATGTGAACAGGCGGCGATCTAGAGACCCAGCAGACCTGATAGCCGTGACTACGGCACAGCTACATATGTGCACCACCAGCATTTTCAAGGTTGATGACAAGTGTCCATGAAATGCAGGACATATGGATCGGACTCCCCAGGTTGCCGAGTCCATAGACGTGCGTCCACATCCCATTCACGCACACATGGAGGATGTGCAATGGGTACCGTCGAGGGTTGCAGACATGGGATCTTGGGTATGCAGAAATGGGGCTCGGTGTCAATTGGCAGATAATCCGCCGTACCGCCCCGTGGGAGGTATGTGGGTATAGCACATGTGTTACTCCCCACTAATAATGCAAATCATCCACCAGAGAATGCTAAATGCAGCTGTGACATGTGTACAGCCCTCTACCAGTGTCTAGTAGGCAGTTCCCATGGACGGACAAACGTACGGCCAAGATGGCACCCATAACAGCAAACCTGGTGGGATCACACAGCTGTAGTAAGGCAAAACACAGGGAATACAGATAGGGACTACAGTAGAGACTCCACATACAAAGTCAGACCGCCGTGCGAATACCGGCGTACACAGCACTCTATCTGCCAGCAAGTGAATGGTGATCACTCGCTGCCATACCGCGGAACAAATGGGTGACCTGCAGAACACATACTAATGGCACACCAACAACGTCAACTAGAAAGGGTATAGGATGTTTAAGCTATGGCGTACACACATATAAAGAACATCCTGCAATGAATCAATAGGATCTACATGGTTTCTTCGTGTTAATGTGATAATACAGAGGCGGGAATGTCCCAATGGGATATCTGCGGATTAGTTAAAGCAATTGTTAGCCTGCATCATGGGAACTACACCATTTGGGTTCAGTGGCGGAAGACCCGGTTTACGTAGCACTACATAATATGGGTACTCAAACAGACATCCGTGACTGCTGGACATGCAGCGGCAGTCAAACACACTGGTCAGATGGACACAGTCCAATATGTTCTACACTTTACATATGCACACCAGTGTCCATTGTAGGACCCAAAAATTTATCCATACGCAATGCAACCTGCTTGGAGCGGGAGACCCAGATGAAGTGGCAGCCATGACTATGGCACAGCTACATATATGCACCACCAGCGTGTCCAAGGTTAATGACAACTGTCCATGAACTGCAGGTGATATGCACATGAATCCCCAGATTGTCCAGTCCATACAGGTGCGTCCACATCCCATTCACGCACACGTGGAGGATGTGCAACGGGTACTGTCGAGGGCTGCAGCCATGGGATCGTGGGTATGCAGAAATGGGTCTCGGTGTTGATTGGCAGATGATCCGTTGTCCCGCCCCGTGTGAGGGATGTGGGTATGGCACATGCGTTACTCCGCACTAATTATGCAAATCACCCACCGGAGAATGCTAAATGCAGCTGTGAAATGTGTACAGCACTATACCAGTGTCCATTAGACAGTTCCCATGGATGGACAATCGTACGGCCAAGATGGCACCCATAACTGCAAACCTGGTGGAATCACACAGCTGTGGTAAGGCACAACACATGGAATACAGATAGGGACTACAGTAGAGACTCCACATACGATGTCAGACCGCCGTGCGAATACCGGCGTACACAGCACCCAATCTGCTAGAAGGTGAATGGGGATCACTCGCTACCATACCGCGGAACAAATGGGCGACCTGTGGAACACATACTAACGGCACACCAACAACGTTAAGTGGGAAAGTCATAGGATCCTGACACTATGGCGTTCACGCTTATGAAGAACATCCGTCAATGAATTAATAGGATCTACATCTTTTGGTTGTGTCCGTTTGACAATACTGTGGCGGACATATCCTAATGGGACATTGGAGGATGACCTAAAGCTTCTCCTAGCCTGCATCATTGGATCTACACCATCCGGTTTCAGTTTAGAATACCCTGGTCAATGTAGCACTACATAATATGGGTAGCAACCACACATCCATGATTGGGGAACATACAGCAGCGGTCAAACCCACTAGCCAGATGGACACAGTCCAACAAGGTCTACACTGTACATATGCACAATGGTGTTCATAGTAGGACCCCAGAGATTCATCCGTACGCAATGTCAACCAGCCATGATCGGGAGACCCGAAAGAACTGACAGCCGTGTCTACGGTACAGCCAGACATATGCACCCCCAGCGTGTTCAGGGTTGACGACAGCTGTCCACGGAATGCGGGACATATGTACAGATATTCCCATATTGTAGAGTCCATAGAGGTGTGTCCACATCCCATTCCCGCACACATGCCGGATGTGTAATGGGTACCGTCGAGGGCTGCAGCCATGGGAGCCTGGGTATGCAGTAACGGGGCTCGGTGTTGTTTGGCAGATAATTCGTTGTCCCGCACCGTGGGAGGGATGTGGGGGTAGCACGTGCCTTACTCCCCACTGATAGTGCAAAGCATCCACCGGCTAATGCGAAATGCAGGTGTGAAATGTGTACTGCTCCATACCAGTGTCCAGTAGACAATCGCGAGGGATGGACAAGCGTAGGACCAAGATGGCACCCATAACCGCGAACCTGGTGTAACCACACAGCTGCAGTGAGGCATAACACAGGAAATACAGATGGGGAAACCAGTAGACACTCCCCATACAAAGCCAGACCGCTGTGCGAATACCGGCGTACACGGCTGTCAATCTGCCAGCACCGGAATGGGGATCACACGCTCCCGTACCGCGGAAAACATGGGTGACCTGTGGAACACATACCAATGGCACAATACCTACGTCAGCTAGGAAAGCCATACGATGGTCAAACTATGGCGTCCCCACCAATGAAGAACATCCTTCGGTGAAGTAATAGTGTTAATGTCAATTGACCATGGAATACACATAATCCACATCAAAGACCCGCTGGCACCTTATGGCACACAAAGCACGACACACATAGGTAGATGAAACAGTCAACGTAGACGTTTCATCCACGACAGGTCACATGTGGTATCCAAAGGTTACTCCATAGACATGTAAGCGCTATCACCCGTAGGCTCCGTGAGATGTACACATAACATAGACGCGTCCAGGCTTTATATATCCCCCCTTACACTTCCATGTGTTACTTTCTGTGCAAACAATGAACATGTAACCACAGCATAGAAAGCACAGACGCAATGTTAACCACACACACATATGTTAACACCTCAGAAGGCATCCTATTAACACATGTATCATATGATATTGTACTATGCCGAATACTCATCATTCAATGATTTAACAATGTATATGGCAGATATGCATAGCATATCACTGTAATACAGTGGTACAGAACTGAAAGAGTGGACAAATGTGTGCTAACCCTACATCTGTACCTAAACTACATTCCCGTTACGGGGGCTTGCTCCATCTGCCTCTCAAAAGAGGCCTCATCAGTGTTCCATCGGTCAGCCCTGGTGTGTGGCCAACCCTCCACCTACTAATCCAAATAGATCTGCATTCTATAGCATAGCTGATGAGGTCCCCCCTCTGGTATTACAACCTGGACATCATAAAACACCGAATGTAGACGTATGCCTTGTGATGTGCCCACATCCGGCCGTAGGCATACGGCAATCCTGCGGCTGGCCAAGGCGCCGCACTAGTAGGGCCACCTGTCTAGTAGGTGTGTCATGTAGGTATACCAAGATGGGGGCACCATGTGCTGTGGTGGTGGGCGCCAAGGAGCCCTACAGCCTAGGGCAGCAGTCGATCTAAGTCCGCAGCCGTAGGAGGGGTAGTACGGACTGCAGGTATGTGCAGACGTGCACATGAAACAGCGGTCCACAAGGATTACCCATGGTGGCGACACATGCACAGACGGCTGTAGCGGGACACACACACGGCCATGCATACAGCACAGGTAGACATACACACACCATAACTAGCCAAGTACACACAAGGTGTATGGCGTGTACGGGTACACTGTCAGGACAGCAAGGATAGCTGTCTGTCATGATATCCAGCAGATGTCAATACGGTGTTCTGGAATACGGACAGTGCATGGACAATGAGTGGATACGCAACGTACCACAGTCATATGTGTCAGCCGTGCAAATTTGCGATACATGGGAAAGACAGCCGTCCATGCTAGAGCAGCAGTACGGCCACAACATAGGTACGTAGATATACAATGACAGAGATACAGATGGACACATGTGGCAGGCCCGGTTGTGTAATGCACACAGCATCACCCCACCACACCATAGCATGGTGCACGTGTAGATCACGCTACGGCGGTCGCTGACCACAACAGACACACAAGCAGTACACGAACTGCGTACCACCATCCAGAAACACAGGGATGGCGGCAGGATAGGTGTGTTCTGCGTAAACCACAAGGCAATACCATATGAACCCATGCAGCTGGGAGCATGGACACACACACATGTGGCAGGCATGGTGTTTGACCACACCCCCACATACCCAAACGCACAAACGTACGACACAGGTATGGAATGCGCTACATGGACCACCGAGCACACCACCAGCAGAGGCACATGTACAGGTGGGTGGCAACATCCGTAAAGGAATGGCCGCTGATAGCCAAGGTATGTGTTGCGAAGCGTCTAAAAGCATGTTCATCTGCAGAGGCAGCTGGAAACACACACACACGGAAGGGCCGGGAGTCGAACCTACGCCTATCTACATGAACTCACTACAGTATGAAGCATTTACAGAACACGCTACCGAGTTTACTAAGCACAGTGCTGTCAGAGGCATACTTCTAGGCGGGTCACATCACTCGTAAGACAATAGCTGGCAATAGCCAAGGTATGTGTTGCGAAGCGTCTAAAAGCATGTTCATCTGCAGAGGCAGCTGGAAACACACACACACACACACACACGGAAAGGCTGGGAGTCGAACCTACGCCTATCTACATGAACTCACTACAGTATGAAGCATTTACAGAACGCGCTACCGAGTTTACTGAGCACAGCGCTGTCAGAGGCATACTTCTAGGCGGGTCACATCACTCGTAAGACAATAGCTGGCAATAGCCAAGGTATGTGTTGCGAAGCGTCTAAAGCATGTTCATCTGCAGAGGCAGCTGGAAACACACACACACACATGGAAGGGCCGGGAGTTGAACCTACACCTATCTACATGAACTCACTACAGTATGAAGCATTTACAGAACGCGCTACCAAGTTTACTGAGCACAGCGCTGTCAGAGGCATACTTCCAGGCGGGTCACATCACTCGTAAGACAATAGCTGGCAATAGCCAAGGTATGTGTTGCGAAGCGTCTAAAAGCATGTTCATCTGCAGAGGCAGCTGGAAACACACACACACACACACACACACACACACACACACACACACACACACAGAAGGGCCGAGAGTCGAACCTACGCCTACCTACATGAACTCACTACAGCATGAAGCATTTACAGAATGCGCTACCGGGATTACTGAGCACAGCACTGTCAGGAGGCATACCCCTAGGTGGGTGGTATCATCTGCAGAGGCAATGCGTCCGATGGGAATGGCGACAGAGTCGCAGTCACGCAGCCTGTTACCATCCCAAGGTGGCCGAACAGTAACACGTTAGTGCTGCAGTCGGGAATACCAAATAACTACTGATCAGTACATCACGACAGGAATACAGGATGCACCACATGACAGTTTACCCTATGAGAGGGCATCCGTGCAGGATGTAGGCAGCCAATGTGGCATGACAGCCACATATGTTTCACCTGGATGGTCACCATGGCTATGCAGGATGCCATTGGCCATGGCTACACGCCTAGTAGCAGACATCGGTGGCGACTGTCGTGTGTACCCCAGTTGGGTGTACTGGCCATGCCTCCCACACCTAAGCGTTTGCAAAGGGAGACAGACATTCTTACGGGTTATCAACGCAGTTGGGCGCGGTGTGCACTGTACTGTGTGTCTATCTACACAGCTGCTTACTGGGCATGCTCAGACACTTAGACTCGGCACAGAGCAGACATGCATACACATGGTGCGACGGCATGGGTGGCAGAATGTGGACCGTCGTGTGTGTCCAGCCACACAACAGCAACCGGCCATGCCACAGGCGTGGCCGTTGCGAGGATACAGGCATGCACCCGGGGTATTACTGCATTCGGGTGCGGTGTGCACTGTACTGTGTGTCCATCTACACAGCTGCTTACTGGGCATGCTCAGACACTTAGACTCGGCACAGAGCAGACATGCATACACATGGTGCGGCGGCATGGGTGGCAGAATGTGGAGCGTGTGTGTCCAGCCACACAACAGCAACCCGCCATGCCACAGGCGTGGCGTTGCAGCGGGAATATCCAGGTGCAATTAACCATGGGTAGGACTGCCCTACAGTTTGTTGCATGCTACAGACCACCCTCCCAAACCCAGGATACCTGCACAGCCGTCCTGAGGACACTGGTGAGTGTGCATGCTCTCACAACAGCACCGTATTGGGTGACATCAACCACCCATACATAGACTGGGAACATTACCCATGACACAACACCCTACGCCACAGGTCCCAGGTGTTCATACACCTGCCTGCTGTGAAACAGCCATGAACCATACCCACTAGGGGGGGACGTATACCAGTTCTGCCCATCACACATGGGGAGGATATGCTCCACACAGGATGTACATCCCTCAATGGTGATGTCAGACCATATAGTGGATCCACTAGTAATCCACATCCTGCACCCAACACCGGCATGGGAGACCTAAGTGACGACCTCTCCACAGCAAACCACACACATCATACAACCGGTGTGGTACCCTACAAGTCCTCCATGCCAGTGGTGAACACAGGCCGCACTGCCAACTCCCTTACGAATGCCTTCTCTGAGCACCCCCAGGGATGTCTGCACCAAGCGATCATGATAACATCAGGACCTTGTCCACCAAAGGTAGGCACATGGTCTGGTGGACCCAGCCACTGACAAACTGTACATCAACAGTTGGAGCTAATACATGACAGAGCAATATCAGTACCAGGGAAGCCATCACCCATTCATACCGGCGTCAACATACGGCCACACATACAATCATCCAAGGCCGCTTGTGGGAGTGTTACTGCAGAGGGCACATGAGACAACCATAGGGCTTTTCTTAACTGTGGGAGGGACATGGGTGGGAGCGCACAGTCATGGCCGGAAATGATCCAGAATGGTACAACGGTCACTGCACCCAGAGACATTGTCAACAAACCAGCGGACATATTCCATGCATACATCCACCCCCCCCCAAGAGAGGACATATCCATCCCACCAGAGTCTAGCCTCCGAAACATCTCATATGCCCTGGAGTGATCTGATATCTGTTAGGCGGTGAACACAGCACGAATGGGCCCCGATGGTGTCCCTGGCTGTGTGCTACCCAACCTCATTGAGGCCCTCGCCCCACACATAAGGCCGCTGTGTCATGTTAGCCTTACTACGGGCTAGGTCCCCGCTGGATGGCATATGGCAGCTGTGGTCCCACTATGCCAGGGTAGTGCTCTTATGGACTGTAGACATTGCCACCCTATCAGCTTGACAAGCCTTGTCTGCAAAGCTGCGGGGAGGTCCATACAGGTGCTCATGAATACAGACAGTGGTGTACAGCCAATACCGGAACATACCCACAACGACTTAGTCAAGGGCAGATCCTGCCTCCCAAACCTGCTCGTCCTGTCTGGAGCGGTCACCAAGGCCATTGATGGAGGTACGTCGGTTTGCACACACTACCATGACCTGGTGGGAGCGTTCAGAACACACTCCACGTGGGACTCATGGAAAGGCTCGCCAGCGTACATGTGGGGACATATGTCACACGATGGTTCTCAGAATGGTTGGAGGTCACACCACACAGGGTTTGTGTTCCTGGTGCCGTGTGAGACTCAAAGCTGGTCTCGAGTGGAGGCCCACAGGGCTCAGTCCTGGGCCCCCTGCCGTTCGGCATTCGACCTTCCAATGTGCATGCACACATAGGGGGATTGTGGCAGACAAGGTATGCAGATGACTGCACACCGGCCACCATACCCAACACCCCATCTGACACGAACATCCACCTAGAGCGTCATAGACATGGATAACTGCTGCCAGAGCCATGGCCTGCTGCTACATGCCAGAGAAGGTGCAGACCTTCCCAGTGGGAAGGACATGTTTGCCCCGATGCAACATGTAGGTGGTAAACAATTCAACATGGTGGACGTGTTCATGGAAATGGGTACCACACCTGTTGGTATCCTCTGTCAACACACACAATGCCAATGTGGGTGGGAAGACATTCCACTGTGGCCACCTGGTCTGGAAGGAATCACATCCACATCAGGGGTGTTCATTGTACCCCTGTACACATCACACACCAGAGCAATGGTTGCGTACAATGGCACATCTGGGCTATACCTAACCTGACACCTGCAGCACTCGGAAGGACCACAAACGTTCCATGACGCGGGGATAAAGGTGCTGGGACATGTGTCACACGCTGCCCGACCAAGGGGACTCCGGTTGTATACCTTCCCAGCACGTCTGCTCTGTGGTGATCTGTGCCTGACATACACGGCCATGACCGACCTGGGTGACATGGACATGTTCCACCTCCTAGGCTCCGGGCAAACACGGGCACAGAAGCGACTGTCAGACACCTCACCACAAAGATGACTAGGATGTGCTGGGGGAACAGGGTCAACGCCCAGAGACCCCCTACAACACGGAGAGGATTGCCAGCCCATGTGAAGCAGAGGCCCTGACTGACTTTGTCCAGGAGTAATCATGACGTGTGGATATGTGATCATAGGTATGTGCCAAGCATCATCTCTGTGTCAGTGCTGGATGGGGGACAGGAGACTGATGGATGTGGTATCCTCATCCTAAGGGGTGTTAGCAGCCACACACAGTCTTGATAGGTTTACACATGCCGTAGGGCACATAGCCTGGTATGTACATGTGCGCCTATGTACCTATGTAGGGGTCCATGCCGGTTGCGGGTACCTGTGCTATGCTGATATTGCCAGATGTGCCTGTGGGTACCCCACGACTACACATGGGGAACTGATAACAGTGCTCCCAGTAGGCACATGCAAGTACACCATAATTGGCATACGGGTTGACTGAACCAACATGGTGCTGCACATGTAACCACCATGCATACTGTGTACACAGAACAATGGATGCTGCACCTGCACTACATGGTATGTCTGCTGCATGATGTCAGTGCATGAGCCACATCACATACGCACCTGTCACCTGCCATACACAACCACCACAGCATACACATCGCGTACTATGCGGACACAGGTATCACATACACCTCTCACTATCTTGTCCACCCTGTGCATCAGAATATATTTGCATAACTGTGCACCGATGGTGTAGCTCACGGTTCTGCGGCAGAGACTTCATCATATGCACAGGGTGATATGTGTGCCACAGGCATAGGCTGTACCAATGGATGACATCATGTGTGTGTGTAAGGGCCTGTGCATTTACTGCGCATGACGGTGCAGAATGCATGTGGATGTGGTGGAGCCCTACAGTTGTGTTTGCTGTGTGTGGGTATGTGTGTACACAGTTCAGTCATCTGTGATGCCTACACGGGGTATACTTGGCAGCCCCAGACTGTGCAGTGCAGGAGGTACGGCTCACTGTGTCCGCCTGCGGCCACGTGACCAGTGCCTGCCTGGGGTCGCACGGGCACTACCGGGTGGAGGTATAGAGTGGCCACTCTCCGATGACACATGTCCGCTGGAAATGTGTCCACGCCAGGGCCGTCCAGGGCCACGTCCACGTGGCCTGCTGTGTCCTGGTGTGGTTGGTGTAGTAGCAGCTGCACTGCTGCTGCTACCAGCACTGTGTGGGCGGGCATGGGAGGTGGCACGCACACGTTGACCTGCACTTGGTGGTGTTACTGGCCCACGCACACGTGCCCTATGCCTCACCCCTACCAGGTGTTCCAGCACGGACAGCTCACGCTCACGGATGGCCATGCCTTGGTCGAGGATCCCAGCCATCTCACCCAATCTCCTATCCAGAACATCGGCAAGATGCTGTTGGGCATTCGCCAATGACTGGATGTTCTCATTTAAGGAACGGATTGCTGACCTCTGCAGCCTCTGCCCTTCCTAGTTCTGCTGTTCGGCATGTGCCTGCGCCGCCATTACAGTCTGGAACATGCGTCTGGTTATACCAGCTGCTGCACCCTGTACAGCAGGTGTATGTCTAGCAGTGCTCCTCCTATGAGCAGCACCTGCCACATGCCTGTGTGGCACTCCACCAGTCATTACACTGGCAACATCGTGTGTACCCGCACCTTCTGCAGCCACCACACATTCCTGCTCGGTGCCAACAGACACTGACTGTCCATCATCTATGGGCAACGGTGTTGGGGTATGTGTCGGCATCTGAACCGTGTGCGGGGATGAAGGGGACGTAAGTGTGATGTTCTCCAATGGCACAGTGTCTGCCTGTGACGACCCTGCCTGTGCCTCATGCACATGGTCATCACCGCTAGTATCTGTGGGGACACTAGCATCAGATGGACCGCAGGAGGGGAACGCACCTACAGCACCTGTGAATACAAAGACATACCGTAAGTTACATTACACACACACAGACACACACACACACACACACACACACACACATGCAGACACATCATGCATGTGATATTGCAGATGGCATGCAGCATTCCCACACCACAGCCCAGTGACTGCAGCCCAGACATTAATAGTGGCAGTATGCATACTGCCCTGGAGTGCACACTACATCAGGCAGGTGTCTTGTAGTAGGCATGCAGTACACACATTCATGGTAGTTTGCATGCATCACCGTGATACACCGTGTGGCCACGGACAGGTTAACAGTACACATGGCTGCCGTCACTATGTCTTGTACACCGCAAACATGTGCGGTATCATGTGGACATGTGACGATGGTGTCCCACCACATGCACCACATCACAACGGATGTCACAGTGCAGTGTTATGTGTACAGTCTACAGATACAATGCATGTGTAACAAGGATGTCTGTGCAGGTGTGGTTGGTGTGAGCTGTGTACATAGCTGTACAGTGGGGAGTACGGGCACTGTGCCACTGCACGGTAGCAGGACACAGGTATGTTTCTGTGCGATGCGTGACCTGGACGCATTACGTTGCCATGTCTGCAAGTCAGTTCAGCTGCTCAGCAGCACGTATATGGTAGACATTGGTGGCACCTCTAGTGGCTGCAGACAGGCATTTCATTTCTCTGGTGTACCACATCGGATGTCCAGGGGGTCCACTACAGTGATGAGCCCACTATGTGTGGACAGGGTGCAACGGTGACTACCCACTGCGGATGTACTGTGTGGCAACATGCCTGTAGGTATCACCCATGGCCATGTTTGTCTGGGTCATCGACAATTGTGTGTGATGGGCATCATGTACATGGCCCTGTGGTGGCCCATGTGACATACAACCGTACTAGTCTGAGGTGTCACATTCCCTAAGGCTATGCAGACATTGTGGAGGTCTGCTATGTCGTGCATAGGTCATGTCATGGTGTGACAATGTTGCGGACAGACATCCACGTGCATGGGACATGTCATGTGCCATGTCACAACGTGTGCACCCAATGCAGGAGCATAGGTCACAGTGGTAACACCTGTGCTCTGGCCAGATCACAGCTCACTATGTGGTACTGTGTGCATACCGCAGAGGCATACCAATGCATACTACACATGCAGCTATTGTGGAACACCTCCACCATTGTATGCATAGCTGACTGCACATATCACACCAATGGGTTATGTGGTGTCATGGCAGTCTATACTAATGGTTGTATCTACTGTACATGGGTGGTGTGTGTGTCGGGTGGTGCAACCTGTATACCGTGACTGGGGCACACCCAGGTGTGCATGTCATACCTGGACACATGGGGAATATCGATACACCGTATCATGCCTTTTACTAGCAACAGACATACCTGCAACAGACCCTTGTCTGTGCGACACGCCAGACGTACCTGTATAGGGATGACACAAAGGTATACACATTATCCATTACTATCGCCACGGTAAGCACTGTGCATGTCACATCATGCACCTGTGTGTTAGCATGTGCTATGCACATGTCTGCAAACACAACATAGCATACTGTAGTATGCATCTTGGGTGGCCATATACCTGGCATGTGTTGCTATATTATGTGTTGTACTATGACACCCACTCCTACGTCACTTATCATACAAACATGCAACACTGACTTACCAGGCAGCTCCGAGCTCGTTGGTTGGGAGACACCCACCTCCACGATGGACACGAGGGTTTCAGCATGTTGTTCCATGGATGTCCCCAGACTGGCCAGGAGCTCCTCCGTGGGTGTGAGTGGGGGCTGGGTTGGTGGACCACCACCTGTCCCACCTTGTTGTCTGGCGATTGCAGCTGCATGCTGTCTCGCATGCCAGATTAGGTCTGTGCAGTGCCTGCGGATCTGTTGATATGTGCGGTTGTGGCCGCCCAGGGTGTTCACCCTCCTGCGCATATCCTGCCACATGTCCTCCCGTTGTTGTGCCTGCAGTGGCACATGGCTAAACAAGATGTCGTAATTATCATGTAGCAACGGTATTATGACCTCGTCTTCCTGTCGGCTAAAGGCAGGCAGCCAGGAACGTGGCATTATCTGTAAGACATAATGATGGTGCCAGGTCACATTTACACTGCTGTGCTGGCATACTGCTGGAAATACATTGCTATGACATGTACAACATCTGCACAGTAATCTCTGCAAGGCATCATGGCAGTGACACAGCCGATGTGTTGCCGTCACACCATTGAGCAGTGAGTGTCATATCATATCTGTGTGTCACCTCAACACACTGTACACGCATCATGTTGATGTTAGCCTGCTGTGGACATGTGTACCTGGCTGCACCTGTGTCCATATCAGTTGGCACGGGTCCCCATGTGACAATGGTTCTACTGTTCACCTGGATGCTGTGTATATGCCACTAGACATCACGTACATGGCCATTATGAACATCAGCGGTGGCACTGCACACATACACATGGACACCTGCACATGCATGTGTTGTGCCATGTACATCCACATAGCACTGTACAGGTGTTGGACAACTTGCCACGGCTCACCTGTGTTGCACATGTGATACACATGGGACAATGTGTAACCATGCCACATTAGCAGGAAAGGTCATGCATAGCATGTGCACACGCACGTTGTCCACAGCAACACACAGCACCTGTAACACCACAGGGTGCATCACCGCCACATTACTGCTGTGGACGGTTGATAGTGACAGTGCCTTTTGTCCATCGCACCATGTAGGACTGTGATAGCACGTGCAGCCTTGCTGGGCAGGGCTGCATGGTATGGCAGGGTATGCCACATACATGGCACTGGGATGTGATCCACCTGGGGGGTAATGATATTGGCAGGGTGGCTGTCCATTCCATATGTCATTGCTATGTGTATATGGACATTACACATGTCTATCACCATGGTGTGGACACTGGCCTTATGCAAGGTAGGCTGCACGCTGCTTGGTGGGGGTGTGTCTGGTGCATGCAGGTATCGCACATCCATGCATACACTGTAACCCTGACAGGTGCTATGTGCAGTGATATTGATCAACACAGTGCTGTATGTGGCCACACACTGCTATCCTGTGCACATGGATGGTTGCCTGGACTGACGTGGGTACCACATATGTCTACATCCAGTGCCTGCTGCCACCCCATGTCTGCTGGTGCACTGCACACCGCCATCCCTCCCTCGGGAAACGTGGTGTTGGGCACAGCATAGGTATCCATGTATGGGGACAGGGATGTTCACATAGCAGGGGCACTGATGGTATCGTCGATCTAACCATACACGTATGACGCACCCCTCATACATACAACCCATTCATTATGATGTTCACAACAGTGACACAGCTATACTGCTATGCCGGAGACATTCACAGGCGTACATACACAGATGCATGGACGTCCGTCTGTGGCATGGCCTGGACTATTGGTGTGGTTCGCACATAACGTGTTTGAGTGGCTGGCGCAGACCTACTGTGCACATGTCTACACAGTAAGCCTGTTCTACAGTAGGCATCGGTGATGTGCTGTGCACATATCATATCTGCACATTTTGTTGGTGTCTGTCTGTCCACGGGCCAGTGGTGGGACACACAGGGATATTGTTGAACATATATGCATGCAACCCTGTACTGCTGTACCGCTAGCTTCTCAGGTGCTAATGTGTCATAGACATGCACACCGTACCCGCACATGTGGTAGTGGGTTGCCACCCGTACCCATCTCCTCTTGTGGGTTGCTATCATCCCACACTCTCTTTGTATTGCATGTTCAGGCTATGCACCTGTGTGGGGCTTGTGGGCATGCAATGCAGTACTATGTGCCTTTGCACCCATCGCAGAACAAGTCACACAGGTACACTGGCGGCCGTACACTTCACAGCTTGATGACGGCACATCACGTGTTGTACACACGTAACACATCTCCTGTGGGACATGGTCAAATGTACAGGCATGTCCATCAGTCACATGCCACTGCTACCCCTACATGACGGCTATGCAGGACATGTGGCGGTACAGCAACTGTCACATGTACATGAGCAATGCCCCCCTTCCTACATCACGTGGTACTGCCTGTGGGGCATGTGCGTCTGCATCCATGCTATGGCCATAGATGACAGTTGTACATCGATATGTGCAACATACCTCATTGGGAGTTCTCATGTGCGCATGTTCAACATGTCAATGCATTGTTTGTGTCTGTCAGACAGTCATTGTTATGCATGGTTTACATGGCAGCCATGGTGTACTGTGTGTGATTCCAGGTACTTCATTGGGCTTCCAGCATTGTCCATTATCACAGCACATTCCAGCCATCACGTAGCCATCCTAGATGACACTGGGAGGTGTTCTGCCATGTGCACATATGTCACACAGTACGAGGGTGACTGACACACATTCTCAGGACAGGGTTCTGACTGCTGTGGATGTGTGTGATGCTGTCGACGACCATGACTGCACCAGATGGTGTCATCTGGATGTGTAACATTCACAACACACACCTACCTTCACGTAGCAACACATCATCCACAACAATGGACATCCCTGCATGAACACTGTGTGCAGTATGTCTGTATGACCACTGCATGCACCACTGGTAGCCACCAGCATGGCTGCCAACAGCAGCAGTGTGTATCCTGTGTGAACACGGGTTACACCATTCACAACACACCTGTGTCAGATGGCCCTGTTGTGGGTCACAGTGCAGTTCCACACATCATGTAACAGTATACATCATGCACCGGTATGTTGCGGACATGTGGACGGCTGTGCAAGTCAACATATGCACACATGACACATCACATGGTACAACGTGTCTGTCTTACCACATGCTATTGTGACCACCCTGTGATGACATTGTACAGGCTACGTGGACTGGGACATGTGATGGCTCAAAGGTGTATTCACCCTCAGGTGTACAGTAGGCAGTGGTCTGCACACGGGGATACTGTACATTGGCCTACTCTGTCACTGCGACTGTTGACTATGGTCATACTGTACTTATGCAGGCATGTGGTATTTGTCCAGTATGACAGTCGTGGTCAACCACACTACTGTGGCACACATGACCTGCGGACATCTGCCTAGCGTGTGGGGCCCACATGTACATCTGCACATGCTATGCTGCCTCTGCAGCGGTGTCACATGTCTGTCTCCAGCAGGGCTGTCACAGGCAGGCACGGCATGCACTGATGTGTGACAATGCTTGCACCCTCCACTGTGCTGTACACAAGCACTGCACACACAGTAAGGCACGCCTGACATTTATCTGCGGTGTCTGGGACCTGCCTCCATGCTCTACACAGCACACCTGCCAGTCCAGATTGTACACAGATCATACCTCCCAGGCACATACCTGGACTGCAACACACACAGGTGAGGGATCCCACATCACACAGTGATTTACACACATACTGTATTTTTCCAAACACAATGCATCATAGGTACTCCATGTTCGGATACCCATGTTTGTGACCGCTAGACACATTGTGACACGCGACGGAGAGTACACTCTACACCACAGGTTACATGCTGGCTGTGTTATCATACTGTACATTGCACCTCGGACAGTTGCTACTGCCATGTGCTGACAGCAACACGCACTTCCCTAGTATGGACTCCCATGTACCCACACATGCTTGGCCATGCACTACACATAGCTGGGTGACACATTACACAACACATACCATACCTACACTACCCTCGGCATGCACCATACCTCCATGTGTCTGTGTGCTATACCTACGGACATCCCCCCTCTGGTTGATGAACATATATGCTTCACGGCCCTGCTAGCCACGCCCTGGACACACACCCATCGCAGCATACATGGTACATGTGCTCAACGGCCGGTACTACCGACGTCTGCTGACGGGGGTAGTTAATGGCATGGCACCCCAGCAGCTGGACAGTATACGTGACTATGCTGACACATATCACAGTGCACTTCCGCTACATGTACACACTGGTAGGGACCATGCTATTCCACACAGGCATATGGTGGTACTGGCCTTTTCACAGACGCCACGGTGGTATTCATGTTCCATGCACATGTGCTGTATGGGCGCATGTGCAGGCTGTTGCACGGTGGGTATGTTCAAATGTGTGTGGTGCATCACTTGACAGTCATGGTGGGTCCTCGTGGTCCATCACATGCTCCACAGCTAGCTACCTACACATGACCACCGTACATTGCAGTGTGGGCCCTCACACAGTGTGGTGGTATGTCTGTGTTGTTTGGCTACATCCACATTCAATGTAGCATACAACAGTCACCCAGGCATTGCCAACAGAGATGTTGTTGGCAACATGCCAGCCAATGGGGTACCTACCAACAATACACACTCTCACTCACTACAGGGTTCCAATCCATACATGGACATCGCATTGTCCCTGTGGACACATACATGGTACTGCCATGCACACGTTATGTCCTAGGACACTATCCCAATGTCACCTCCAATCTCCCTAGCTGTTATATCCGCCAACCTGGTTGTTATGTGTCTCTGCAGCAGCCCACTGAATTAACTGCTAGCCCATTCATGGACGTTGTGTACCTTGACCACCACACTACCGCATCTATCACACTACACATGGGTGGTACTGCATTGCACGTGTGGGACTGCATTCATACACCCATGACTGGACCATTCAGTATGGCACTGGGGCACATCCTCACATCCATGCTTCACACACTCATTGACGACGTCCATGCCTTTACTGGCACCCTTGTTGGGCCTCTGTGTGCCACAGCACACCACATCCACATGCTGGCCACCTGTCATACCATTGCATGGGTGGTTGGTGTGGTACAGAGGGTAACAGATCAGACATTCTCCCCACATTGCCCTTCAGCACCATTCCACATTCTGGTATTGCCAATGTACACATCCACCATCACATCATACCCTGTGTCTCAGGATGTTAGGCTATGTGACTCCTGGACAGGTCACACAGTGGTGCAAGCATATCATGCTACCTACGACATGTCAGGTACATGTGGCATTACACAGTCCTCAGTCATGTGGCCCCTCATGTTCACTATTTGCTTACATACACAACATGCTGTCACGGAGTACTGTCCATGCCTACATATCCCACATCTACATACCTGGCAGCATTCTAGCTCCACCAGCTCATACTGCTAACAACCATACAGGTGTCGGTGTGGCAGATATATCGTGTAGATGTCATTGCGTCAGATACATCACACATGGTGCATACACTTCACCTTTGCATAGCGACAGTCATCCACTGGTTATCACATGGATACTGTCCCTATACATGCATATCACATTGTACATAGTTGCTGTACACACACATGCCCCACATGGTGCTGTGGTTGCCATATTCCACTGTGGCGTGGGTACACATCTGCAGGGCCACACATATCTGGACTATGTGTGTTGCTGGTACATTGGTAGCCTTTGTACTTGTGCCATACACACATCTACACACGGGCAGGGTTACAAAAACACATTCGTGGTGTACCTTTCACAACGGCTACAACCTTACATGTCACGGTATAGTCATGCCGTGATGTATACCAGGCTCAGACAGTTTACATATGCAGATGACAGACGGGGAACACATCTGTACTCATCTGCATACCACTTACACAGGGGTGTCATCTACTCTGCCATGGGCCATGTCCTCCGCATTACTGATGCATGTAGTACTCCTACATGGCGTTTGCAGTGGGCGGGGTGAATGAAGCACTCCTGCATATTTGCACACATGCCACGTTGCTTAGCCTGGGCTTCTGTGTTACCTCCGCAGACTAGACACTCACCATGCTGTGGAACATAGGTCCTGTGCACATCCCACAGGGACACACTGTGGCACTGGTCATGTGATAGCTCCCTTGCTGATAGGGTGACACATACACATGGTACCACCACAGCGGCAGTACTGTGTGGACATGCAGTTGACATCCACCTCTGCTGTTCAGTGGACACTACCATGGGGAGGTGACACTACTGTGTACATTGCACATGTGTTTACACATGGACCTGCCAGACGTCATTGTTGCACACATTGCACCTGCTACAGATCGTTTGGACATGGTTACTTGCTGTTCCTTCCATTTCGGGTGGCTATTCTGCTACTACTCTGTCCCATATGTGCAGGCCATACATATCCTGTTAATGTACATAACACTAGGCTATACCTCCATCATGCATGCTATGCCTGTGATACTGTGTATGATGTCTGAACATATCCATCATGACATCTTTACATTACACATACCTGACATAGTCACCCCTACTGCGAGGCATACGTGCACATCGTGTGCACATTACGTATGACATCGACGGTATATGCCCATACACATGTGTGCTGTGACACTATACATACATGTCCTATCCCCTGCTGTGGCACTTCATTGTTGGACATCCACTGCCAGCATCGGCGTGGGTGGTAGCATTGTTCTGTGTTTTAAATCCCTATGGCAGACCTTGGGTTATCCCAGCTGTGTACATGATGTCCCACTGCTGTGCACACGGTGTCCACAGTCGTTGGTATGCTCAGCGGGTTAGCACTACATAACCACCTTTCACCACTCTCTGCTTTATGGACAGGTATCTTTACTTACAAACACCGTTCACATACAGTGCAGCTTTGTCATACATATCATGCGTTACACACCAGTACATCTCGTGGGTTCTACATACCTTTCCTGTGTTGGTTTCCCTATTCCGTTAGAGTCTCGCTAGTTACAACAAAACGGCTCGAGTGAGAATGCAGTATTTGTTCGGTATGAACATACAGTTTGAATATCCTGGTAGTCTTCCTTATATCCGTCGTCACCTGTGGCATGTGGGTTCATCACACCAATAGCTGTTTCTCGGTGTGTACTTATGCGCATATCACCTGTGCATCTCCTCCATTCGTACGTTACGCGTCGGAACTAGGGCATGGTTCATTCCTCGTCTGGCCGTTGGTTATTTGCACTACCTTCATGGGGATGGTATGTATTGTGTTATGTTATGTGTGACTGCAGCCGCTATGTGTGGCGTCAGGTACATTTCGCTGTGGTGTTAGCCGTGGATTGTGTGTGTTGGGTATGGTATTATGTTCGACATGTGGGTGTCCGTGTCCTGGCGGCGTCTGTCGATGGCGTTTTGCATTCGGATGTGTAACATAGCTCTTGTATTCCTCTACACAACGGATGCAGGTATGCAACCGCTGCTGATAGTGTTTCCCATGCGAGATGTTGCGGGTATGCCGCTGTCATTGACTGCCTGTATGTTTTTGCTGCTATTTCAGCTTGTATCCCTTTGATATGTGCGATGGGGTATATCGGCGGCTGTTGGTGACGGGTGCGTGTTTTGGGCCTTGCATTCATACATACACGGTATGCTTGTGTGTGTGCTCCATCCCTGCCTGGGGAGCTGCAAGTTACCTGTCTGTTGTTCTAGGAGTGTAGGTTTTGTTGATGTCGTCTGGTGTCGGTACCACCTGCATGTGTGCTTCCTGCATGTATTCCTCCATCACATCGGTGGTATATCTGCGGCTGTTTGTACGTGCCGACTATCCCTTGGCATTTTGTCATGGATATTTACGGTCATTGTGGTCCTGTACTTGGGACGGCCTGTATGCTACCGGTTGCCACCTATTCAGGTGGCAATTGCTTGTTTCACACTCGTAGAACACACAGCGGTGTTTACGGGATGATACGTGGCCACGATCGCTGCCAGGGTAGCACATGCGTATTTCCGCGGTACATGACTATTGCTGTGTAACGTTGCCGACGTATCGTGTTGAAATTAACATATCGGCGCCATACATATGGCCATGGTTTGTACATGCGTCCTTTGCATCACATGTTGGCTATACTCCTGTGGTACATTCTGGGACATTTTCGCTTTGCATCATTTTACGTCGCCACGCGCCTAGCCAGTGAGGAGCTCTCAGAACTACTTTGTGGGTACTGCTGTACATACGCCTGTGGTTCCTATACTGTATGCCTACACATGTTATTCCACTCCGCCTGTCACATGTCACCTACATACACATTGTACAGTGGCACACACATTACACTCGCACAGCGGAACACACGACACCCTCACCTCACACATACACATACTGCCGCTTTCGCAGGGACGGTTGCACACAGTACCTACATTGACTGCATCGCCGGCGGCAGTGTCTACCTCGGCCCTCATATCCTAAGAATATTACCCGCACATGTCCAGTTACTGTACCTTGGCCTGGCGATCATCCAGACACGTGAATATGCATTTAGGTGGGTTGACCTTTCCATGGGTGGCGTTCCCTGCTCTGTCCACCCTCCCAGATAGTCGGGTTGTCGTTCACTATGTTTACTATGTAGAGATTTCGCGTCTTACTTCTCTGTAACCTTGCATCCCTGTGATTCCCTGTTTAACCTGTTGTACTTTATATCTGTGTATGTGTACATATATTTCTACGTGTGTAATGATATCTATCTCCATATCTGTGTATGCACATATGTACATAAGTAGACACCTTGCACCGAATGTGGCAGCATACGGCTGCGCCGTCTGCTGTAGGACCCGCGTGCGGTTGAGGTGTTGGCGTTCCATGCTCCGCTGGCTGTTGGGTGTGCAGTGTTTGGGTGCTACCTATGTTGGAGTCACACATGGGACCGCCCATACGGTACACATTACGGGCGGCCATGTTTGTGTGCCGTCCATTTCACTGTGTGTTCAGGTAGGGAGGTGTCAGTCCATGGGGCCTACGCTGTCAGAGTATGTGCTATACATTCCCTCTTTGCCAAGGCATAGGCATATTGGGTACGCCTCCGTCTGCCTACTGGGGCTGGCACAGTGTGTTCATGGCGCTGAACGCTCTGTGCCTGTGCTTGCCTTGGCAGTTGTGGTGGGCTTGGTGGCCCTCCACCATTATGTCCCTGCAGCAGCTGTTTCCACAGGATCATATTATGTAGCATAGCACATACTATGAATATGTGGGCACATGTGCCTGGAGAGTACTGCAAGGCTCCACCGGATGTATCCAAGCACCGGAACCGTGATTTCAACATCCCAAACACACGCTCTATGATTATTCTGGTTTGTGCGTGTGCCTCATTATGGGGTTCTTGCATGTGTGTGTGTGCATTTCTGATGGGTGTCATCATCCACGTCTCCAGTGCATAGCCAGCATCCCCCACAAGGTGACCTTGTGTGATGTCCCCCCTGGTGAATACCTGATACAGCTGTGAGGCATGCCAGATATGGGAGTCGTGGTAGCTTCCAGGGCTGCCAGCACACACATCCATGATAATGCCCTGCGCATTGCACACGACCTGGCAATTGATGGAGGGGAATCCCTTGCGGTTTATGTGGCGTCTACCCTGCTCCCTGGGTGGTGACTTGATTTGTATGTGCGTACAGTCTATCGCACCCAGTACCTCCGGGTATTGTGCCACATGGTGGAAGTGGCGCATATTGCTAGCCAACTCCTCCTGAGATCTGGGGAAGTATATATACTCATGGGCATGTTGTAACATGGCATCCAGAAACTGGTGTAGTACCCTGGATGCTGATGCCTGTGAGATGCCCATTATATCCCCGGTTGGCCTTTAAAAGGTACCTGTTGCCAGTATTCACAAGCTTACACATACCTTTGTGTCCACTGGGATGGGCTCCCCTCTGTTGTCTCTTGTTCTCAGGCATGGCCGGCACAGCTCCACTATTTGCTGTAACGTGTCCCTGTCCACCCTGTAACGCTCTACTATCTCCAGGTCTTGCAGCCCCTGGTAGGTCACCCTTGGTCTGAACACTCTCCTTCTCCTCTGAGGCCTACGGTAGTTGTCGGCACCCTCCTCCGCAACTCCGTCTGTCTCTAACACATGCCGATGCATCACGGCCACGGCAGCACCCAACATATACATTTTAAAAGTTCCCCGTGTGTTTACACCCTAAGGTGCAGCGTCTGGGAATACGCGCTGTGTGTTGTGGGCATTCACACTTTATAGTGTTGTGCTGTACACCCGGTGATGTCATTGGGTGTGTCTGTGCTGCCGTATCTGTGTGTTATCTTCCGTGTTTTACCATTGGCACTGCAACGCTGTTGGCTTTGGTGTTACATTACACTTGCCTGCATTGGTTTAGCTTTACACCTTACTTTACTGTTTCTGCAAGTTGCACCTACTATTTCCTGGAGTGCATCCTGCAGGCACATGGCATCTCATGCATTTTGTCTGCCGCCGCCGTTATGCTACCTCTCTACTTGGCTGTGCTGTATCGGTTCTTCGCTCTTTGCAATTCTGCTACATCCCCTACTTTCTTTGCATTCATATGCCTCCCCTTTCCTGTTTTGCGGGATTCTGCATGCAGAGTTGTCAGCTGCCGCCGATTGCCCTTCGTGGGTTGATTGGTGTTGATTGCTCATTACGACTCCAATTACACTGCTTCCGCATTTCCTCATATTCTCTGCATCACCTTCCTGTATCCGTGGTTGTTGACGGGGCGGCCGTCACATGACTGGGTTGGGGAACGTAGTCATCCTCGTGCGCATGCATCTGTGCACGTATTCTGTACTCTCAGCGCATCTATTTCCTCACACGCCGGTGCTGATGCTGTGATGTGCATTGTACAGCCCATGTTTGCTGGGCTCCAATGTGCTTCCTCCTACAGTGGCACACCCCTCTGCGATTGACATGTATTCCCTCTAGGCCACTCCTCGGTGTATTACCGCTGCGCCATTTGGTGCAGCCTTACGCCGGCGGGGGTTTTGTGATTCAGTATTATCTGCCTCATTTGCATGGCATTGACTACTAATACATGGTTACGGCGCCGGACACTGCCGCCACTCCTTGGCAACCCTTGGGCTGTGGTTGTGGCTTTCCATGCATACTATGGTGTATTGTGGATGTGATGCTGATGTGTCTTATACTGCTCTTTTATGACATTGTCATATTATTTCATTGTTCCGCACCTTCCGCGGACATGTCCTGGGGTTCTGCTGTGGTTTTTGCGTACATACCATTTATGTCGTTATTTACGTTTTCTGCATGTTTTCCTTTGCCATTCTCGGTGTCTTTCCCCATTGGCATGTTGCACCAGTATGACACCTGACGTTGGCAGCCTTCCGTTACTCCTATGTCATGTTTGGATGAATGTAAACCATTTTTTTTTGGTTTACATTGCCGTGCCGTTATGCTACGCCTGCCACGTGAATCGCTATTTGCCTTCATTTGCATGGTGCAACACCGCACATGGGGTGTTTAACATACCTACGCCAGAGGCGGCGCAACTCAGGCGTACGCCGGTGGTGCACGTGGGATTGGATCGTACCTGAATCGCTCGGCGGCCATGTCTGGCGTTGGGGCACCTACGCCATGCATGCGCCTGGCGCAAGGTTCATGAATCCCGGGGATTGACTTTCCTGTGTTTGTATTTGGTGTATGTTCTGCGGACCTCTGTCAGTCTGTCAGTTGACATCTGTCAGTGCTCTCATTCTCGTCTTGGGTACACCGTCAATCCATCTCCAGACATCTTTCAGTCCATCTGCAGACATCTGTCAGTGCTCTCTTTCTCATCTGGGGTACACCTTCGGTCAACCTGCGGACATCTGTCAGTCCACCTGTGGACATCTGTCAGTGCACTCATTCTCGTCTCGGGTACACCGTCAGTCCATCTCCAGACATCTTTCAGTCCATCTGCAGACATCTGTCAGTGCTCTCTTTCTCATCTGGGGTACACCTTCGGTCAACCTGCGGACATCTGTCAGTCCACCTGTGGACATCTGCCAGTGCTCTCCTCATCTAGGGTACACTGCATGCCTTTTGTTGATGTTTCTGTTCATGTTGTTCACCTTATGCTGCAGGCAGGATGAAAGGCCCTGACCTACACTTTGACATAGGATTCCTCCAGCCACTTGACCCTGCTTTCCCCCAACTAGTTGAGGCCAGGGTGCCAGCTTCATAGACAGTCTGTGTGCCATCTGTCTGGTTGGACTGTTACTATTTTTACATTAATTTGTCAGTTTCCACTACATCTAGTTAATTCTTTGCTATCTCTTTCACTGATTCAGGGAAGTATTATTTTATTGTTTGGCTATGTACCATTTTCATAGTTCTTCACCTGTCATGTAGTAACTGTTTGTGTAGCTAGGGACTAGCCACCTGTACAGCTTTCAGTGGTAAACTGTATCTACAGGGATGTGATTTCATACAGACTTAATTACAGGAGTGCTATTATTTGATACTTCTCAGAAATTGTCATAAAACTGAAATAGCTTGTCCTCTGATGAAAATATACTTGCTTTAAATGGACAAGGATTTTATTCCATTTTATTGTAGCTGATGGTTTCTATCCGTATCATTACAACAGGCCTGGACATGGCTGTGGGGCATTAAACAAAATGTTTATTTAATGTGCAGCACATTACATAATGTAAAACAGTTTCTTGTGCTACAATGATCTCATGGTCTGCTTGAAATAATTTTCTAATGTATGTCAACATTTCATGTATTCATATCCATAATTTTGTCAGTGAAAACTTTCTAAGTTTAGAGTAATATTTATAACTATATGATGAATGAATAGTAGGGAAGTGGATGTTGTTATGCTGATAGGAGTGAAGCCCTGGTTTTATTTGGCATAAATTCTAACACTTATTATTATTCTGAGTAGACAAATGTTCATCAGCAGAACGCTGTCTTCCTTAAAAGTCTTGTGTTCAAAGATGTTTTGTTTTGTTTTAATTAATGCAAGCATTAGTAGGTCTGAAAAGATTGGTTTTGCTTTACTGAAGTCTGCATTTTATAATGAAATACAACACACACACACCACAAAAAATGGTTTCTTGGAGCCCTTGTACACTTTTCCTCAGTTTGAAGTTATTATGAGTTTAGTTGTTTGCCACTTTAGTTAGAGCTTTAGCGGGGTAGTTGGCACTCTGGTTCTTCTCCAACTTGATGTCTCCCTCAACCAAAGACGAAGAGAGGAAAAAAAGTTTTAGTCCTAGAAAAAGAGTTACTATGTTGCAGTTTTCTGTTTTTCTTCTAGCCCCCAGAGCGTTCACCAAATGTATGGCAGTAGTGGTGGCTCACTTGAGACAGTAAGTATTCCAGGTGTTTCCATATTTAGATGACTGGCTCATTACTGCCCAGACCAGGCATCTGCTCCTAGAAGCAAAAGAAATGGTTCTTCGAACATGTTCTTTGCTAGGGATTACAGTAATTTATGAAAAGTCACATCTAGGCCCCTCTCAAGAATTTGATTTCATAGGAGCAGACATAAACACTATCAAGATGGCAGCACGTCTCCCATCCTTAATATTGATAACAGTAAAAGACCAGGTCAGAAAGTTACTACACAATCCCAAGAGTTCTGCTTGAACAATACTTCAAGTCTTAGGATCAACGGCAGCAGCAGTAATACCAATTTCAAGTCTAAAAATCCAGGAATCCAGGTTAAGAATGAAATAATGTCTTCTCCTTCAGTGTTTTCAGGCAGACCAAAGATCCTTATGTTGTTTCTCCTCTCCTTGTTTTCTAAGTCATCTATTTTGTTAAGCAGCCATGTATTCGGTTTAAGCAGAAATTCTTTTTGGAATTCTTCCACTTTGAGTCTCCCTTCAAAGTCACTTAGAGAAGTCTCTATATTTGTTATTTTTGTATGGTGTTGCTGTAATAGTTCCTTAAGAGTATCAGTCTGTTTTTGAGAATTTAATTTGAGGTTTTCTAAGTCATTTTTAAAGCCATCCATAGCCAAAGATAGTTCCTGTAAGGTAGATGTCATCAATTGCAGTACTTTTTTCAAAGTAGCATCTGAAAGGGAATGCCTTGAGTTGTACATATTCAGTGACTCAATATATCCCCAAGTTACTTGACAGGAAAAATGTTTGTATATCTCCACCAAAATTGATATTTATGTAGTTTAGTAGTTTATGTTTAGATTTCTGATGTTTTAAACTTGAAAATAATAATATTTTCCTATATTATTATGCTAGATTACGGAGCTCTCAAAATTCAATGCTCTCAGTCGGCCATCTAGGCTCTGCCCGCTATATATACCTTTTTTGATGGGAAAGTCCAAAATATCCTTTGGATATCCAAAAGAAACTTAGGGACTTTTCTCTGGTTTGAGGGAGGGTGACTTATACAGGTTTTTGAGAACCAATACATTAGCATAAAATTATGGGGATGTCACTAAAAGTTACATATATCAAGAACTCTACAATTCTACTTGCTGCATACTGAAAAAAACATGTATTTGTTAAAGGCTACACATTATGTATTTTATTATTCTTGCTTTTATTATGTTTAGTGTAGAATGTATGTAGAGCAGGAGAAGAGTATGAGTTTTATGTACTGTTGCACTGATAGTAAGGGCTATTAAAAAGTAGAAGCAGATGCCACATCTTACTTATGCCCCCTTTTACAAGCATTTGTACTAAAATGTAGATTACAGAAAGGAATTTTTTTTTGTCATGTATGAGAACATATATTTATTATATGTTGCCCTTTTCTGTATTTTTTTTTTTCTCTTTCAGAAGACCGTTTGCCTAGTTTATAAGTTTAGTTGTGTGGGACTATACTTAATTGTACTATGTTGGGCTATACTAAGTTTGTTGCTATCACTGTCTGGATTTTATTTATGCATTGTCCTTGCTTTGAATGAGTTTGAATCTGCTTCACAATGTACAGAAGCTTGAACTGAGCTGTATCTTACAGCACCACTGAAATTGATTTAATACTCTTGTCCTGAAACTGCCATGTGTGTGTGCCTATGCTTTTCTGTGTTTAGCACTGTTTTTCTGCAGTCGTTCAAAGTAGTTGCTATTGGTCTCTGTTCATAGGATCATAGGAGGTTACTAGACTAATGGCCCCAGAACCCTTACAAGCCTAGCCAAGTTCAACCCATGCTCCCAAGGGTGTCTGGTTCATGTACACACTAAAATCATCACCTATTGCCTGCGTCCAACAGTGACACAGATGGAACCCTTGGGGTGAATTTCCGATTTCCCATTTCCCATCCAATCATCCAAATTACACTTAAATAAGGCTAATGAGGGGCTTTGTTTAACATGAATAGCATGCTTGTTCCAGGGTGGGGCAACCTCTCTGAGACAAATATGTCTCTCCAGCAAGTTTTGTTGATGTCACATACCAGGTTAAGGTCCTTTGAGTGAGTGATCTGTGTACCATTTGACTTGCGAATATGCAGCATTTCCAATACAGCTGGGTCAGACATAGCTGTATATGCAAGGCACAGGTCACCTCTGAGCAGTCAGTATGACAAAGAGTAAAGTGACAATGATTTCAGCCTGTCTGCATAAGGCAGATCTTGAAGACCCTGAATTTTATTTGTAAGGGAACATTTTGTGGTCTGTCCAATTGCTGCAGGTGTTTGGAAAGTTGTTGTACTACTATTACTGAATTACTCTGGCCTTTGCCTAACAAATGGTAATTCCTCATTCTTATATTACACCTGCACCAGGAATCTACATCAACATTTTATTGAAGGGATTGCTTGGGTGAATGCTTCATTTTAGTGGCTGCACATACTGGGAAATGCTACTGAGGGGTCATTTGGGTAAGTGCTTCTTTTTGGTGATTGTGCGTGCCTCAACATTTTACTGAGGGGGTTGCTTGTGGGAATGTTTCATTTTGGTGCATGTATATACCTGGACATACTAATGAAGGTGTTCTTTGGGCAAATGATTCACTGTGCATCAGGGAAGTGCTTCTGCATACATGGTCAGACTGCTGAAGTGAGCAGTGGGCAAAATAATGCATTGTGTCATTTTGGTGCTTGTGCATACACAAAACAACTGATGGAGTTACTGGGGAAAATAATTCATTAGTGTGTCACAGAAAAGCTTTTGCATAATTGGAGAATCCATTTGGCCATTTGAACGTATATTCTGATTTAGTCTTTCTTTGTACTGAATAATGTCTGGGTGGTATGAAATGCTTAGTTAAATATTTTATTGCTGATTGTTGCCATTGCTCGACCAGATATTTTTGACAATATTTCTGCCTTTTTCACTTTTGTGACTTATTGTAACCAGAGGGATGGTTAGGTGAGAACATGAATTACTACTTTTTGGACTAATTCTTACATGGCTCAACCAAATAAGTTAGACATTTCTGCGTGTAATTCTTTCTAATTAGACTCAATAGTTGCCTCAGTGAGATGAAGGTTATTACTTGCAGACTTCTACCAGCATGGAGCTACCATATATTTTGGGCAATATTCCTGACTTTGGCAGTCATGTGTGGAATTTAGGTGGGAGGAAGGGCTCAGTAATATATAAGTGTTATACTATTTTTACTGAATTACTCAGGTCTTCTCCTAATAAATGATAATGAGTCTGTGACTTAACAGCTGCACAAGGTAATATAATAAATGCCTACTCAACAGGTTATGTGCAGCAATTATTACCTGTGTCTGAGCATGCATAACTTTGCAGTAATGCAATGCAGGTCATTACCACATTAACAGTAAGTGCGGTTACAATATAACACTGAGTCATTACCACTTTTGAGATAAAATTCTCAGCAGCTGTCACTGTTATTCACATAAGTAGAAGTCATTATCACATTGATACATGCACAAGCCATATTTGGGTTTTCGTCTACATGCAGTCAATTCAAGCCCCCTCCCATGTCTTGTCATTTTTACAATTTGTTTGGTACACAATAAAGTCCCCATTGTGGTTATAACAAGCTTCATATTTTTGTGAACTACTGCAACTGAACATCGTATCACTGGGTTGCTTTCCTGGATATGCATGGTTTCAAGGGTGCCACTCTCATGTCTTCACTCCCTTCTTGACTTAGGTTATGAGAGTCATGACATTTTTTCATATTTTGGTAAATAACTTTGCTAGGGAAGTTGTCAACATGCTAAGTAATACCTAATTTTGAAGACAGTATCAGTATGTACAATATGGTAAAATAACTGTGTCTGTATTCTGTACACATGTACAGATATCACAGTTTGTTTAGGACTTAGGTTATGGAAATTATGATTTTTTTCACATTTTGGTAAATGACTATGCAAGGGAGCATCTCAATATGCTAAGCAATACTTCATTTTGAAGACAGTATTAATAGTTCCAACATGGTAAAAGAACTGTGTCTGTATGTTGTATACATGTACTGATATCAAAGTTTGTTTAGGACTTAACTTATGGAAATTATAATTTTTCTCAGATTGGATAAGTCCAAATTACTCTGCAAATTGGAAAGAATTGCTAACTGTAATATCAATAAATTAATTTGATTTACAAAAAAAAAAAAAATTCAAATAACACATAAAAACAATTTGCTGTGGCACATATGTATTCATATGCAATATGACATAACTAAACCCAATAAAACACGTATGATTAATTATTACATTGACTCATTTAGGAAAATTAGTAATGCAAATATAGTTTTAAAAATCTGGTTTCATCTTTTAATACAATTTATAGTCACAAAGAACTTTTCACATAAAATATATAGACATTATTAATTCCTGGGAACAGAAAGGATTTGTTTGCTGGCTCCAATGTATCAAAGAACTAAATGCTTTAGATATGAAAGTAATAAAAACAACATACACAATTCAACAACAGGACTGGCTAACTTAACAGAGTATTCTGTCATATTCACAAGATTTAAGTAGAATAATTAAAAATTCTTCATTTAAAGAAATACCTACATTTATAAAATACATATATGAAATGATATATATATATAATCCCCCGTATTCTCAAAAGCTTGCACACAGTGCAAGATGAGTGCAGGAGTCCACGCAGGCAATATGTCTGCCGTGCGATCCAGGAACAGCCTGCAGGGGTGTGCACGAGAGCTTCAGCAATAATCCTGCACAGACTAAGCCCTGGTATGCAAATCACCTAATTTGCAGGAGAAATCCATGCAAATGAGGTGATTTTGCAATCCAGGAAGCTTGAAATAGTCCGTGCAAGACTAGTGCTATCTGCAGAAATGTACTCGGTCAGTAACCGAGTACATTTCTGCAAATTCCAAAATGGAGCTATGACAGCTCCAAATAAAGGATGCAAATCACTGAGTACGCATGCCAATGGCCAAGTATAAGGCCATTGGCATTACAAACTGTTTAAAAAATGAAAAAATCAACTTTTATTTTTTTTTCTCCGATCTCGACTGTTTAAGCATAAGGCAGCGGCCCATAAACGGGATCAGGGGAAAATAAAAAAATAAACATAAAATGAGCATTCTAACTAAAATCAGTATTCTGCCATGCAAGTCATTGGCAGGCAGAAGACAACCTGGCCAGTGAGTAGTGGTTGCTAAGGGGGAGGCTCAGTGTGAGACATGTAACTATGCATTAGCAGGCAATCCTATGCAAATGAGGGAAAGATTAGTGAATCCCTGTTTTCCCCAGGGTGTGAGGCAGGTCCCAAGAGTGCAAGAGTAGAAATAGCTGGGTGCAAGACTAGGATATAGGTGACATCATGGGGGGGTGTCAGGCATACTGTAAGTGGATTGGAGCCCTGTAGCTCAGGGCTGCTCCTAGCTTAGCACAGCTAAGCTAGAGGTGTCTCCAAACTGCCTAGCACAGTTTACAAAGTGTAAGTGGGTGTGCGCACTGCGCACTGGATCTTACAGGAAGAAAAAGGAAGTTAAACCAGGAAATAGCAGCTCTGTGCACATTTGAGCACTCCAATTGCATGGTGAGCACACAGGCTTAAACAGGGAGGCAATGGAAAGGGAAAACAGCAGTAGGAAGATAATCAAGGAGAACTAGCTTAGCTGACAGGTGAAATGTATCAGAAACAGCCAATTACACAGGCAGCAGCCCAGGCCAGCCCAGCACACCACTATAAACTATGCAAACACCTGTCCCCCTTGTTTTTCCCAAAACCTCTGCACCACCGGTTTATACAGACGGGGACATTTTACAAAATGAAAGCAAGAGAAAAAATGTTAGGAGCTGCATATGCTATCATAAACCAGCATGTGCAAGAGGCTGAGGGTGGTGAGGATGTGAATGCTGCTGAGCAACCCACAGTGAGGAGACGGAGAAGAGTGTACAGACCGATGGTAACCTATCAAGGGCTACATGAGCTGGAGATAGTGGAGCGCTATAAGGTGGACAGGGATCTCCTACAGAAAATTGTTGAGCTGTGCTGGCCACGCCTCACACACAGAACTAACAGAGGGGAACCTATCCCAGTGGATACCAAGGTATGTGTAGACCTACGAATACTAGCTACAGGTACCTTCCAAAGACCAACTGGGGATATGATGGGGATTTCACAGGCATCAGCATCCAGGGTACTCCACCAGTTCCTGGATGCCATGTCAGCACATGTCGGTGAGCACGTATATTTCCCCATCACCCATGAGGCGTTGGCCAGCAATATGCATCTCTTCCACCAAATAGCTGAATACCCTGAGGTAGTGGGTGCAATAAACTGCACGCACATATGCATTAAAGCAACACCAGATTAGCAGAGCAGGGTCTACATCAACCGCAAGGGCTTCCCCTCCATCATCTGCCAGGTCATGTGCGATGCCCAGGGCATAATAATGAATGTGTGTGCTGGCTGCCCTGGAAGCTACCACAATTCCCACATCTGGCATCTGATGCAGCTGTACCAGACATTTGCCAATGGGAACATCCCACACGGTCACCTAGTGGGGGATGCTGGATACCCACTGGAGCCATGTCTGATGACACCCATCAGAAATGCACACACACCCGAACAAGAACTCCATAATGAGGCACATGCACAAACACGAATCATAATAGAGTGTGTGTTTGGGATGCTCAAGTCACAGTTCCAGTGCCTGGACACATTCAGTGGAGCCTTGCAGTACTCACCAACTATATGTACCCAAATTGTCCTTGTATGTGCCATGTTACACAATATGATCCTGGGGAAACAGCTGCAGCAGGAACAGCATGGGACAGGGCCACACAGCTACCACACCAGTGACAAGGCCTGCACAGGCATAGAGTGACTCAGAGGAGGAACAACCTGAGCCTGCCCCAGTAGGCAGAAGGAGGCATTACCAGTATGCCCTGGCCTTGGCAAAGAGGCAATGCATAGCACATACACTGACACAGTAGGGAACCAGGGAATGACACCTCTCTCTGACTCACACATACAATAAAAGGGATGCCAAACATGACACTACCTGTGCTCAGTCATGTATAGAGAGTGTACTATGTGCGTCCGACATAGGCAGCCCTACAGCACCACCCTCAATACTGGGACACCCACAAGGTAAGTGACTCACACATGCCAGTTGGGGGGGGCACATACCCAACAGCAGTCACAGCCAGCAGGATAGGTGTAGATAAACACAAACAAATGCTGTACTATGGCCTCTGAATGAGCCCTATGGGTAACCCCTCCCCTAGGCCTACACAGACAGACTACAGCAGGCCAGGAAGTTGGATATAAGTTGTGAAGACTAGGAAGTCAGAAACTAATATGTAGGTAGTGAAAGCTAAGATCTGTAGTACACTGGTATGCCTCTAGCCAGCACAATAGGTAATTCCACAGACTGAAATGGTGTACCCGCTATACCAGTACAGTCCTAGCAAATGAGTAAATGCGTCAGGTGTCCCCCACCATCTTATTACACTTATAGTAACAGTCAGGTGTGCCCCCCCACCCCTGTGTAGAAATGTAGAAATGTAGAAACAGTCAGGTGCCCCCCTGCTATGCAGAAATGCAGCAACAGTCAATGCCAAATGGCCGATGTATACCCTGCAGACACAGCATGCTACCTGTCTGTGTACAACACAAAGGTCAGCACCACAGTACAAACTATCTGGACGTGATCCACACATGCAATATAGATGGACATACTAGGCATGCTCACACACTTAGACGAATGAAGGCAATGTCATTCAACAACATACTGAAAGGTCATATTGGGCATGCTCACACACTTAAACACATGAAGACCATGTCTGCAAACATCAGTGGACCAGGCATATCTGATAGTTTCAGTTCTTATTGCAGACACATGTCAGTATGCACCACTCCTGCCTTGCACACACAGTGGATGGGAATACAGACATATATGTAAGGACAACACCCTATAAGCCAAAGGTAGATGGACATTTTATTTTTTATTTTATTTTATTTTATATTTGTTGACTGGGATAGTCTGACTGTAATCATGTCCATTTTCAGCAGAGGCCCGGGGAGAAAAGCTCCAAGACAAACAGCAACAATTAAAATAAAAATGAAGACACTTTACAGATTTGATATTTACAAAGACAAAATAACAATTTCACCAGTAAGGTTAACCCATGGATAAAGTCAGGAGAGAAAGAAGATTAACAGTAACTTGACTAATAATTTACTTACATATGAGGCATGAGTTAGCTAGGCTTGTTACAGTGGCAAAGCCAGTTTGGAGCCAGATGTTGTTTGAGTCTGGTTTTAAATTGAGTTAGGGAGGAGAGCAATGTAATTTCAGCTGGCAGTAGGTTCCAGACTCTGCCAACAGTGTTTGCAAAGAGGGAGTCACCAGCTACATTGCTAGTTTTGATAGTTTAAATGTTTGAGGATCGAAGTAGTCTTGAATTGCTATAGGGGGTAATAATATTTTTAAGGGCAGGTGTATTATCTGGATTTAGGAGGATTTTCTTGGCCACAACCAGAAGGTTAAATTGGATAAGACTGGGAAGTTCTAGCCACTCAAGTTGTTTAAGGTTGGTGCAGTGGTGTGTTCTAAAAGGCAGGCCAGTGGCAAACCTGGCAATGTGATTGTAATATGTTGATAGTCTGTTAAGTACAGACCTATTTAGATTAGAGAGAAGGGGGGAAGCATATAGTAGGGTTGAGAGTAGGTGTGAGCAGGCAATGGCAATCTTAGTTGAAGGGGTTAAGAAGGCTTTTATTCTGTATAGTGACCCAAGTTTTTTATTGATGGTCTTGATCACTTGATTAATGTGTAGGTCAAATTTTAAGTTATCAATAATGACACCTAGTAGTTTTGTAGAAGGGTCAGGGGAGATAATTGTCCCATCTTTTGCTTTTATGGTGAAGGTAAAAGTTGTAGACCTTTGTGTGGGTGTAAATAGCAGCATTTTAGTTTTTTGGGGATTTTGTAACAATCGACATTCAGAGAGACAGTTTTGTATAATATTAAAGGCGGACTGGGTAGCAAACCTCAGGTCTGCAGGAGATGTAGCTGAACAAATTGGGGTGGAGCCATCGGCGTACTGGATACAATTAACATTAGGGATGACAGTATGTAGGTTGTTAATAAAGATAGAAAAGAGAAGGGGCCCAAGTATGGAGCCTTGTGGGACTCCAAGGGTAGCAGGTAATAGGACGGAGAGCTTGTTCTGCCAGACAACAGCCTGCTGCCTCCCACAGAGGTAGGATTTAAAATATTGAAGGGCTTTAGAGTTAAGGCTATAAGTCTGCAGAGTGTGTATCAACAGTTTATGATCCACCATGTCAAATGCCTTGGAAAGATCCAAGAAGAGGGCCGAGGATATTTGATTATTGTTACAGTTGTTAATGATAGTGTTGGTAAAGGCTAGTAGGGTGGAGGTTGTGCTGTGGTGTGGATGGAAGCCATGTTGGGTCATAAATATGTGGAAGAGGGTGACCGTGACAAGGAGTCATCTGGGCCTGTCCCACCCAGCACGCAGCCAAAGGGTCCCAAACACATGAGGTGCAGGTGTCACTCATTGCAGATACTAGCCACCAGTATCTGTCAGCATGACAGACTATATAGTGCACGTGCCAGCTGTGCAACATGACTGTATAAGAAAGTGGCATATGACCCTGTGTGTGCCTGCATGTGGCATGACAACCCCTACATGAATGGGTTATGGCCCATGCACACACCACCCTCCCCATAGCAGTATCATGACAAGCCCACTGAGGTCATCTAATGTGAAATACACCTCTGGGAGAGCTGTAACTCAGTAATCCCCATGGCGTGTCCAATAACTGTGTACTGCTGTAGTGATAAACTAGTTAGGTAGTAGTTCTAACCCCAGACTTGGCAACTGTGTGAGCATGTGTTTGTGTGTGTGTCTCTCTGTCTCTGACTTTGAAGAGAGAAATGCTTTGTAGTCTACTCACACTAAGTACAAATCATATACTCACCTTTGGCAAGGCTGCTGATGTCACTCATCTAGCAATACACCTCTGGGAATATCATAGCCTAGTAGTCTCCGTAATGCGTCCTGTAACTGCGTACTGCTGTAGTGTGATAAAGTAGTTAGGTAGGTGTTATAATCCCAGATCTGGCAAGTGTGTGTGTGTGTGTGTGTGTGTGTGTGTGTGTGTGTGCGTGTGTGCATGTGCGTGTGTGTGTGTGTGTGTGTGTGTGTGTGTGTGTGTGTGTGTGTGTGTGTGTGTGTGTGTGTGTGTCTGACTGAGTAGAGAGCAATGCTTTTTAGGCCAGTCACACTCCGTACAATTCATATACTCAACTTTGGCAAGGCTGCTGATGTCACTCACCTGGAAATACAACTCTGGGAAAATAATAGCCTAGTAATCCATGTAGCGCGTCCTGTAACTGTGTACAGTTACTGTGTGATAAAGTAGTTAGATGGGTGTTCTAATCCCACATTTAGCAACTGTGAATGTGTGTGTTTGACTGAGTAGAAAGCAATGCTTTTTAGGCTACTCACACTCCGTACTACTCATATACTCAACTTTGGCAAGGCTGCTGATGTCACCCACCTAGAAATACACCTCTGGGAAGGTTGTAGCTCAGTAATCTTTGTAGCACATCCTGTAACTGCGTACAGCTATAGTGTGATCTAGAACCATGGTAGGGTTCCATCTCCACCCATGGCAGTTCTGGATGTTTTGTGTGTGTTCCAATACCTGTGTATGGAGGAACGCATTATGGACTACACACTCACAGTACATATCGAATGCCCTACTTTGGCAATCCTGCTGATGTCATTCATTGTGAAATACACCTTTGGGGAATGATTTTTCTAGTAGTCCCTGTGGTGCGTCCTATAGCAGCTCTATGTTGTAGTGTGATATAGACCTTGGTCAGGGGTTCTATACCCACATGTCACTTGTGGATGTTTTGTGTGTGTCTCACTGTCTGTGTAGGGAGCAATGCATCTTAGGCTAGTCACTCACAGTGCAGTTGAAATGGCCATCTTTGGTAACCCTGCTGATGTCATTCAATGTGAAATACACCTTTGGGGAAGAAGTACTTCAGTAATGTCTGTGGCGCATACTATAACTGTGTAGTGCTGTAGTGTAATAAACTAGTTAGGTAGAGATTCAACTCCCAAACATAACAGGTGTGTGTGTGTGTATGTAACTCATATCCTGTGTAGAGGTGTGAGTGTGTGACACCTGTGGGCAATGTTGAGGGGGTTTTGCTCTCTTCTTTTATGGTGGCCCTATTATTTATCACAATGTCAGCCATACTGGGATAGCAGATGTAAATTAGCTGAGAGGCAGGGGTGCAAGGCCATACCCATACATGTGACATCAAGGCCAGCCACTTATTTTGCTGTGGGGGGGATGCCTATTCGTACAAGACGTATAGTGTGTGGGGCATCTCAACCCCATTAGCAGTACATGTGGACATATGTGTATTTGTTTATCTGCTATTGCTATCTACAAATGTATGGTCATATATACCTATACAGATTTATACATCTGCTAATATGTATATATATATATATATATATATATATATATATATATATATATATATAAAACTATGTCCGTATACACCTACATAGATATATATCTGCGTACACATATGTAACATGCTATGTATATGTAGACATATAGGTGTAGACACATATATGTGTCGATTTAGGCATATGCATGTATATATATATATAAATATATATATATATATGCATATATATTGATACATATGTATATAGTTTTAGAAATTAATATATATATATATATATATATATATATATATATATATATATATATATATATATATCGACATCTAGATATGTTGTATCTATTTAGATATTAATATAGGTACACACACATACATCTAGATGTTGGTATACATTCTCTGTACTGTTGCATGACTGGAGTGGATGATATGTTTCTGCAAACATCAAATATCTTTGTGTCTGTCATGACCTAGTTGTAAATCACTTTGTCTATGGTGTGCAGGGTCCTTGGCTTGAGCCTTGCAAGAGCTGTTTATTTTGTTGCTGGGCAGAACATGGCCCATTGGATACACAGTGATTAAGGCACTTTAAAGCAGTTGCAAGCGGGTTTCTGTGGGTTTGCACGGAGCTAAGCAATGCCTACACAGGTTAAGTAATTCAGCAGCTAACTGAGTATAAGAAACTATAACCAGACTTTAGCACTGCCCACCTCCGTGCAAACCCAGGCAAACCCAAGTACAACTGCTTTGAAGTGCCTTAATCTCTCTGTATCCATCAGCCCTTGTTCTGCCTAGCAACAAAATAAACAACCTCTGCTAGGCTCGAACCGAGGACCATGCATACCATAGCCCAAATGATTTACCTCTAAGCCATCTGAGATATACATAACCCTGCTGTATTCACAAACATATCATCCAGCCCAGTCATACAACAGTACAGAGAATGTATTCCAACATGTAGATGTATGTGTAAGTGAAAATATATTAATGTCTAAACAGATACAACATATTGATATATGTAAATATATGTATATATATATATATATATATATATATATATATATATATATATACACACACACACACACACACACACACATATCTATATAGGTATATACAGACATACATCTGCAGATAAAGTGGGAACATAGCAGAAACATATATGTCCACATGCTCCATTAATGGGGTTGACAGGCACAAACAACATACGCCATGCACGAATAGGTTCCCCCCCACAGCCAAACACATCTGCCCTGCAATACACTACCAACTGTTGCAGATCCCATAACCAGGACCTTACATGGCAAGGGCACAAGATGTTAACAGTACACCATCCCAGCTGTATGATGTCAGGCTGGTATCAGTAACATTTCATGCAGTACAGACAGGCTCATAATGACTTCCATTTTGCAGTCATCTGTTACCTTTGTTAGCCAGAGTCCCATAATGTTGGCCTGTACTTAAGAGATGTAGATGCCAAACAACAGTGGCCCCAGGACTGGTCTGGGGATGGATTTGGAGTCAGGTACACCTACAGTTTGGGTTCTATCAGTATGCCATGTGGCAAACCAGCGAGTGGCATAGGGATGTATGGCCGGATTAGTATGTCAATCTATGTTTCCAGACTGGGGGATGGTGTTGAAGGGCTTGCTGAGGTCCACATAGATTTTGTGGAATGCCTTACCTTTTTCAAGAGCTATGCAAACCGAGTCAAAGCAGTCAATCATTTCAGGAGACAAGACTGGCCCTCCCTGAGCCAAATTTGTGTGGGGTCCAGTGTTTGAGGTTTGCCAATGTCTGCGTTCAAAACATCCCTGATAATGCATTCCATGGCCATGCAGATCAGGCTTGTCAGACTGATGTGACAGTAGTTCCAGGGATCACAGGTGGATCCCCCCTTGTGGAGTGGGATAACTGCAGCTGTGCACCACTCAGTGGGTACCAGGCCTGATGCGAGGCTATGATTACACATGACAGTTACATAAATTGCCATTCCATTTTGTAGTTCCTGTAGTACACAGCCCAGAATGTCATCTGGTCCCATGGATGCTGTATTCTTAGTTGTGGGTAGTGCATTTTCTGCCCGTGTAGACGTGATTACTGGTAATGGAACCCTTTACGTATTGACACGGGCCCTTTTGGAGGTGTGAGAGGGTGAATGTGGCACTAAATCGATCTGCCAGAATATTGGTACATTCCATGGGAGCAGTCTATGTAATGCCATTCTGTTGCAGCTCAGAGCACTTCTGAGCATTGCCAGTTAGAATCCGTGCATAACTATAGAATGATGTGCCGTTATCTGTGGACTTTGTGGCAATTTTAGTTATATAATCAGCTTTGGAGGATTCCATGAGGGATCTCAACGTCTTACTGGAGCTGGTAAAGGAGTTGTTTGCATCCATGGATTATCCTTTTTCCTTCAACACTGTCTACCGTATGTTGTATACTCTGTTGATGGCAGGAGACTACCAGATTGGCTTGATTATTTGGGAGGTGAGCATCGGGGTTCTATGTGGTATGTCAGGAATCATGCACAAGTGGCTGTGCTCATACAGTGCTTTAGTGCAGGATTCATCAGTTGAACTGTCAGCACCTGTCTCCATGGGTGTCACAAACATTGTCACTTCTGCCTTGAGTAGCATGGAGTTGGCCTTGGAGAGGTATTTTACATTTTACGGACAATTGCATATACATTCCATTCACATGTTCAGTTTGATTAGCCAATGCTGGGATCACTTTGATGGAACAGCAGTCCCATGTACTGTTGTGATGGCTGAGTGGGTAATTACTGTGACTATAGTATACAGGGTTTTGGGTTCATGACCTGCAAAGGCAGGTTATATTTGTTCTAGTGGGTAATGCATACAGAATTATTAGGGCAATTTAGGTTAATCACAATCAATACAATTCAAATGCCCTACTTTGCCAATCCTGCTGATGTCAATCACTGTGAAGTACACCTTTATAGATTCATAGGTTGGTACTAGGCTATTGGCTCTAGGGCCTATACAAGCCTAGCCATAACAATTCCCTGGATATTTCTTCCCACAATATTTACTTCTCTGGGCCCCTGTCTAGCAGGGTGACTGACATTATCCCCGGGATATATTTCCTACCTCCCAAACAATCATCAAGGTTCCTTTATTATTATTTTATTTTTATTTTACATTTGTTGACCAGGCTAGTCTAACTGGATATATGTCCATTTTCAGTAGAGGCCCAGGAAGAAAAGCTTCAAGCATGAACAGTGACAAAGTTAATATATAAAAGACATGTAAAATCACAATACAGAGGCAGCATTGGTCAAAAGAAAAAAATTTAATAATAAAATTATAAACTATAAAAATTATACTAAAAGTGATACTAAAAAATGATACTAAACACAATAGTAGGTATGAGCAAAACCAAATTAAGAGAGGAAACCCCTTATATTTTATCCTCTTACTATGAATAAAAGAGTAGTAACTAGATTTGGAGGCAAAGGTGAGAGGAGTAGGGAAAGGGTAAGAGCAGGAAGGGGAAGAAGATGTCAGTCTGGGTTAGCACATGGACAAAGCCAATGAGTTTTCAGATGTTCTTTAAGATGTTTTTTAAATAGAGAAGTAGAAGCAAGGGTTGATAGTTTAGAAGGAAGCTGATTCCAGTTTTTACCTGCTGTGTTCGAGAAAAGTGAATCACCAGCTTTGTTGTTAGATTTAATCGAGGAAACTAGGAGCTTATTAGCTAGATTTTTATATAGTGTAATCAGATTAGTGAGGATAAGGGTGTTGTTGTGGTGGTATAGGATATTTTGAGTGATAAGTAACTGTTGACAGAGTATATGGTTCTGCAGTTCTAGCCATCCAAGCTGTTTGAGGTTGAGGCAGTGGTGAGTTTTAAAGGGGGAGCATGTGATGAATCTAGCTATGCTATTATAACAGGTGGAAAGTTTAGAGAGGTTGTTTTTAGATAGGTTTGTATATATAGCAGAGGTATAGAAAAGAGCCAAGAAGACCAGTGCAAAGGAAAAACAATCAGGGAGATAGGGAGGTGAGGTCAAGTAAGGTATCTAGGCTGTTAGGGACTATGAAGTAAGGGAGTAGAGAGCTGAAAAAGGGTAAAAAGTAGTGGCAAAGGGAAAGGTAATGTAAAAATGTAAGGTAATGAGGCAAAAAAAAGTCAGAATCTAGTTTAATAACCCGGGCTAGAATGCAGGTAAGTAATGGGAAGGTAAAGGGTACTACTGCCCTCAAGTTGTCACTCTAGGTACTGTCAAATAATGTTCATTCAAAAGTCGAACGAGTAATAGTGAGTGAAATAGGAGAAGAGAGAAGAAAAATAGAAATAAGTGGATAAAAGGAGGAGGGAGTGTTACAACAGGGAGGCTAGTTTGGGAGTGTAGTGGATGTAGGATACATGGCTATAGCTGCTAGTTGTCCTGGCAGGGAGCATTTGCTTACACAAAACAGAGACAGGATATTGTTCAGTTAAGATGCAAGATGTAATGTACACATACTTCCAAATAAATATTCCTGTTTCTCAAAGGCAGTACAGTATATGGAGGACAAGGCTCTAATTCCTGCACTGGGAGGAGATAACAGAAACATTGCTGATGACTAGGATATCTCAGAGCTTCAGGCAGACAGCATGACACGGAAGCTGGGGGGGTTTCACTAGCAGGAGGGTTGCAGGCTTGAAGGGAAGTAGAGAGAAAGCATTAAGGAAACAGAGCAATATAAGCCCATGTACTAGTAAAGGCAGCACCTGCGGTGGTGGTGTTGCGATAGTCGCCTCACAGTAAGACGCTGTCCGGTTTGATTCTCAGCTAGAGCGTCTTCTGCGTGGAGGCATGCGTGAATGGGTGTACCTTCATTGAAGGTTGTGCATCAGGGCTGGTAACTCAGCACGTAAAAATCAACTGCCAATCATTAGCAGACTGGAGTTCCACTGTGGCGACCCCTAACCGGGAAAAGCCGAAAAGACACAACAACTAGTAAAGGCAGCAGCAGTTAAGCACCAATTATAGTGATACACAGTACATGCAAAACACCTTCAAGACTGGTAGAAGTTAATGCTACAATAACCACAGAATAAAACAGTCAGTTAGGCAGCAGTGCAATTAGACATACTCTAACACATTCAATGCAAATAGACAATAAATGTGCATCTAAAAGACACATGGACCTTTACCTAAGCAGCAAGCTCAGATTATAAAAGAGAAAACATCATATCTAAAAAACAAAGCTTTTAATACCAATTTGTGATAGTCTAAGCTATAAATTCTAAAACACACAAAGTCTTATAAAAGTAGGATCACTAGGTAGTTTCAAATCATTAGCCCTTCTGTAGCGAAAAGCAAACAGCAGTATATCCTGAAGGTAGAAACACTAGGAGTTTGGGATTTTACCCTATTTGTGAAAAAAGATAGTTTACCCATTCGGGAGGCAGTCTATGTGGTTGCACCTAAAATCTGTATAATATGAGACCCTGGTGGCATATTAAAGACAAAAGACAAGTAAATGCAAAGCTTAGTATGCCTGAAAGTAGATTTAATATATGTTAGCTCTTGGTAGTGGCAGTGAGCTACAGGAAGGTAGTCTGAGGAGACAGTACTAACAAGCAGGGAGAAGCATTAACCTATTCAGGAAAGACAACAGGCTAAATGTCTTTACTTGGTCACTAACCAGTAATTGTAGATAGTAGTAGTTTGCCTTGCACGATCCCATACAGACTGTGGTAATAAATAGCGTGCAAGACAATAGCTTTGAAAAAGGCTAAAAATTACTAAAAATAAAGTATAGAAAGGTGAGGAAGGTAGTTGCTATTACAAACAGATTTGTAGGTTCTTTCAGCGTTCAGAAGAACACGCACGAACAACAGCGCTAGGATTAGCCAGGTAATTAGGAGATTAAATGTGGTAGCTCTGGAAGAAGCCAAAACTGTCTTAAAAATAAGTGCTGGACAGTGAAGATGGTAGTTGCTGGTAAAAAGTGATTCGTAGTTCCTTCAGTGTTCAAAGAAACGTGCGCGAACAAACAACAGAGTTCGGATTTGAAAAAGGCTAAAAATGACTAAAAATAAAGTATAGAAAAGTGAGGAAGGTAGTTACTATTACAAACAGGTTTGTAGGTTTTTTCAGCGTTCAGAAGAACGCGCGCGAACAACAGTGCTAGGAGTGGCCAGGTAATTAGGGGATTAAGGGTGGTAGCTCTGGAAGAAGCCAAAACTGTCTTAAAAATAAGTGTTGGACAGTGAGGATGGTAGTTGCTGGTAAAAAGTGGTTCGTAATATCTTTAGCGTTCAAAAGAACACGCGCAAACAAACAACAGAGTTCAGACTGGCCAGAGCAGTAGTATGAGGTAATTAAGGGTGGTAGCAGCAACATAAAGTATTCATTCAGTGCTGTGAAGAGGGCCAAGGAGGCGCTCTGCTTGACATGTATGGCCAGTCTATTTCAGAGTATGGGGAGTCTCTGGGTCAGGAAGCTATCCCTCCAGCATGTTTTGTTCATTGTGATGACAAGGTTTAGATCCCTGGATCATGTGGCTCTGAGATATTGGGATTTCTTTAAGTGGAGCATGTCCAACAGCTCAGGGTTTGACCTGGCCTTGTATGTTAAGCAGAGATCACCTCTGAGTAGACAATATGTCACAGAGTATAGCTGGAGTTTTTTAGATGGTCAGCATATGGCATCTGCTTTAGGCCTGTGATTCTTTTAGTGAATCTGTGGCCTTTCCAACTGTTGCAGATGTCTTGTGAGGTGCATACCAAATGGGACATTATACTCTATAATGGGTCTAATGATGGATGAGTACAGTGGGACAATGATCTCCTTTTTTCCTGGATGAAAAGCCCTTAGTGATGAGGTATGCCACATAGAAGGATTTCCTGACTGTTGTAGCGATGTGGTTATCGAAAGTGAGACCACTGTCCACTTGTGTCCCTAAGTCTCTCATCACACTTTTGATGTTTAGTATGCTGCCACCTATGTGGTAATTCATGGGTACATGTATTTTTACAAAGGGGATAACTATACATTTATTGGCATTAAGCTTGAGCCCATGGCTCTGGCACCAGGCATCTGTTTCTGTAAGGCTGTTTTGTAGAATATCCACATCATTTGCGGATTCAGTAATGGCTCTCAGTTTGCAGTCATCTGCAAACTTTGTTAGCCAGAGTCCTGTAGTGTTGGCCTGTACTTCAGAGAAGTAGATGTCAAACAAGAGTGGTCCCAGGACTGAACCCTGAGGTGTTCCACTTGTCATTTGTCTGGAGCTGGATTTGGAGTTATCTACTTTTACAGTCTGGGTTCTGTCAATAAGTCAGCTGGAAACCCATCGAGTGACATAGGGATTTATGCCCAGCTTAGTAAGTTTATCTATGATTCCAGAGTGGGGGATGGTGGTGAAGGCCTTGGCGAGGTCCAGATAGGCTGTGTGGTCCACCTTACCCTTGTCCACAGCTCTGGAGATTGATTCAAAGAAGTCAATCAGATTCAGGAGACAAGATTGGCCCTTCACAAACCCAAACTGGGTGGGGTCCAGTGTTTGAAGGTTGCCAATGTCTTTGTTTATAAGTTCCATGATAATGTGTTCCATGCCCTTGCAGATCAGGCTTGTGAGAATGATGGGACAGTAGTTCCCTGGATCCAAGGTGGATCCCCCCTTGAGGAGTGGGATAACTGTAGCTGTGCACCACTCAGTAGGCATGAAGCCTGAGGTGAGGCTACGATTAAACATGACACTTAGCTGAGGTGCCAGTTCATTTTGTAGTTCATGTAGTACACAGCCTGGGATTTCATCTGGTCCCATGGATGCTGTGTTCTTAGCTTTGGAGAGTGCAGTTTCTACCTGTGTGGCTGTGATTACTGGAATTTGGCAATCTTTTGGTATTGAGATGGGCCCTTTAGGGGGTGAGAGGGGGTGAAGCTGGCACTAAATTGATCTGCCAGGATATTGGCAATATCCTTGGGATCAGTATATTTAATGCCATTCTGTTGTAGTCAGTGCAGATCTGAGCATTGCCATTTAGATTCTTGACACAACTATAGAATGCCTTGTGGTTGTCTTTGGAATCTTTGTCAATTTTATTTTCTTAACTAACTTTTGAGGATTTTATGAGGGATCTCAGCTTCTTACTGAGGCTGGTGGGGGAGTTTTTTGCATCCTGGGATTTTCCTCTTTTCTGCAACAGTTTCTTCCTTCTGTTGTATAGTTTGTTTATAGTAGGGGACCTTCAGATTGGCTTCCTTTTTTTGGAGAAGAGCATCTTGGTTCTATTTGGGATGGCACGATTCATGCACGAGTGGATGTGCTCATACAGTGCCTTAGTGTAGGATTCTGCAGTCGAACTTTCAGATCCCGTCTGCATGGGTGTCATGAAGTTTGTCACTTCTGAGTTCAGTAGCATGAAGTTGACTATGGAGACGTTTTTAAGGAGGTTTCCATACTGGGGGGAGGGGGTGGGATGTGGATTCCAAGGGTGATTTTCTTATGGTCAGACCTGACCAATGAGGGGGTGACCACTGGTATGGAGCATCTATCTCCCATGTTGGTAATGACCAGGTCTAGGATATTGGAGCCCCTGGTGAGACAATGGATTAGTTGATCCAGGGAATTGGAATTTATGAATTCCAAGAACCATTGGGAAAAGGAGTTGGTACCTGAGTAGTTTTCCCAGTTAAAGGCAGGGTAGTTGAAATCACCTAGTATTAGGGTGTTTGGTTGTATCTTAATATTTTCCAGTATGTTTAGAAAGGTGCAGTGAGAATCTTGGGGCACGGTGGGGAATCTGTAGCAAGCTACAATTTGGATCGCAGTCTTATCTAGTGTTAGTTGCACCTGGAGAATTTCAGATGCATTGTGTTGGGCAACTAGCCTGGAGGTGTGAATATCCTTGGTGAATATGGACAGTCTTCCACCTTTAGTGTTTCTGTCTTGGTTTTGTGGCCGAAAAGTGTGGTAAGATTTGTAGCCTGGTATTGCTGGAGCAAGGCTACTCTGGAGCCTTGAACCAGGTCTCAGTTACTGCACAGATATTGATGTTCTCCATTTATAGGAGTGCCTCGAGAGAGTGCATTTTGATGTTTAGATTTCTAGCATTGAGTAGCATTACCTTCAGATTTTGCATGCTTGTATCTGTTACAGTGGTGGTTTTATCCTTTGAACCTTGCCTAAAAAAGGCACTATAGAAGTGGCAAGAGCTTTAGCCAGTAACCTGAATCCCAGGGGTGACAGGTGCAGACCATCTCTGGCAAAGCATCGTAGTTTGTCGATCATGTCTTCCAGGCAGACAGATACTGGATCCCCTTTGAATGACACCAGAAGCTTAGCCAATTGTTGAAGTCAATCATTTTGTCCTTATACTGTGGTATCATTCTGGGCGAAGGCAGGATGCTACTCAGGGCTAGGGTCATACCTGCCTGGGCTACATGGTCCGAGAGTTCTTCCATGTCTCTTTTCATGTAGTCCAGGGAGGTACATCTCAAGTCATTCACTCCAATATGGACAATGACAGAGTCGTATTTGTACTTGTTGTGGAGTGACTTGAGTGCATGCATTATGTGGTGGATCCTGGCACCCGACAGGCAGCTGACTGTAATTTTCTCCTTGTTCAGCCTGGTGAGTGGGACATTAGTGTGCCTGACTATAGTGTCACCTATGACTAAAGTGATGGGTACATTGTCTTGACTTAGGGGCTGTTGTTGGGTGGCACACTGGTGTTGTGAGCTATGTGTCACTTTGGTTGTGACTGGTGTTTGTCTGCGTTTCTGCTTCGGAGGTCTTTGTTGCTTGGGCAGGTTAATGTTAAGGGCCTCTGCATATGTGGGTTTAGTGTTGCTATGTGTGGGTGTTGATGGTGTGGGTATTGAAGGGATATGAGTTGCTTGAGGTGCAGTGCAGGTGTTAACTTTCTCCTCTTGACTGTCTAGCACAATCTTGGCCGGAGAGAGCTTTGCTTCCAGTTTGGCTATGTAAGTGCATCTCTCGCAGGTTGTAGTTTTGGGTGGTAGGAGGAGAGGATTGTCTGTGTACATAAGGCAGTTGCCGCATTGTCCCAGTATGCCCAGTTTCACCAGGTGGACAGGAGAAATCACCGGAAGCTGAAACTTGGACATGCCTGTTTAGGTGCTTTTTTTATAAAGTATAAGAGCTATTTTCCCTTACCTTTGCAAGGTACTTTGCAATTATAGGCTGTTTAGCGCATATGATTAATTTCTCCTTATACTCTTTGGGGAAAGAGTACTCCAGTAATCTCTGTGGTGTGTGCTATAACAGCGTAATGCTGTAGTGTGATATGGAACTCTGGTAGGGGTTCTATTCTCACACATGGGAGTTGTGGATGCTTTTGTGTCTGTTCCTATGCCTGTGTAGAGAGCAATGCATGCTTGGCTAGTCACACTCACAACAATTCATTTGTTCTACTTTGGCAGTCCTGCTGATGTCACTCACTGTGAAATAAATCTTTGGGGAAATAGTACTCCAGTAATCTCCATGGTGCATTCTGTAATGGGCAAGTGCTGTAGTGTAATCACTAGTTAAACAGGGTTTCTAATACCAGATGTAACAGGTGTGTGTGTGTGTCTTAATGTGCTGATGTATGCCATTCATGTTCTGTGGAGGTGGTTGTGAGTGTGTAACAACTGTTCCTAATGTTGAGAGAGTGTTTGTATAATTTCGTATATGGTGCCCCTAGCATAAATCACAATATCCACTATGCAGGGATAACTGATGTGATATCAGTACATAGTCAGACATGGGTTCAAAACCTGGGACTGGTAGGTGTGTGACACAAACATACTCACCTTTTACTCTCCCAACCCACCCTGACTTATCTTTGCTTCTGTCTGCCTCTCTCACTCCCTCTCTGGTGGATGTGGAGACTTACACCTGCTTTGCTTAGGCAGCAGCATGTGTATTGTCAGTGATGCTCATGATCAGCTGATGGTCTCTGCACAGATTACAGCCCTCCTCTAGCTGATTGCATGTGGAACAGCTGTGGTAACATTCCCATAGCCAATTGCATGGAAACACACTCCAATATCTAGGAACATCTTGTTGGTGTAGGGCCTTTTCATTCACTGTGAGCAGGAACTAGATCTGTTGTTTGGCAAACGGCATCACAGATGGATTGTAGACTTACTTCTGACAACATACACTGTTGAAACAGGCCAACACACAGGAGTGGGATGTGCTTGTCCTGACTACAGACTGTAAGTGCTGATATACTGCAGTTGGAGTACTATTGGTTTACCAGGGTGTGTGCGGCTATGGCTGTCCTACATGTTTTAATACTTGTCATGTCAATGCTATGTTTATGAGGAATCCTCATCTGTAGGGTCATCTGCAGACTGGGCAGTGTGTGGTGCCTTGTGTTACCCACAAAGCACCTATCTCTCAACTGCAGAAGATAGTGTGAGGATTGCAGTCAGTAGATGGTGACAACCGGAAGAGTTACTGATGTCATATCCCTCATAGGACATATGTTGCATCAAACCCTGTTACGACAGAAAATGTATGAGGTCATCACAGTGACATGTCAATATTGGGCCTGTGTTTGTGCCTCCAGCCACAACCCTGTCAACCTTTGTGCATATGTCATGCAGTAGGGGGTGCATATGTTCTGTACACCATATTCAGTGACAGCATATCTGATAAGCCAGTGAGATATCAGACTGCTACACATGTTATGTATAGTAGGGGTTATAACTGAGGACATAGCCTGGGCATTATGTGGTCCTGTGTACAGTACTGAGGTATGTGTAAGTCTGGTAATTGTCGACAGTGTGTGTATAGTGCATATGTACCTTGGCCTGTGTAGAGACTGTGGTAGATGTCATTGTTCTTGGTCCTGTTCTATCTGATGTTACATGCTGCTCCTCTGTATGTCACCCTATCAGCTTACATGTTTGTAGGGGCGAACACACACATGTCCCAAACCACAAACAGCTATCGGACCACACTGTGTAGTGGCCCAGTATATGTAGTGTTGTTGTGTGAGTGGCACATATGAGGATGGTGTACATCAGATAGTCCATATACTGTGTTAGTATGCTAGCTTACCATATGTGGCTGTGGCTGTGTTCACATTGGTTGTGGTTATGCACTTTCACACAGGTGTCTGTTACTCTGTAATGTGACATGCCTGTAGAGCCTGCTATCTATGCAGGTACATGTGCATTCCCACATAGGAGATGTAGCACAGTGTTGAGTCAATCTGCCTGTAGCCTGCACTGTGCTTTTTTACATGAATAACAGCTTACTGTACTTATGCAGTGAGATGTCATGTCCAGATACTTGCCAGATGTCATGCAGCCTGGCCACTATGACAGTCATGTATGTCAGACAAAGCAGTGGGATGCTGTTCAGATGTATGTCAGTAACTAATGGATAGTATGTGTCCTTGGCACCTCTGTACCAGCGGTTATTATGTGTAAGGACAGACAGGGGTGTATGAATGCATAACCTATGGGGGCAAATGTATACCAGTATGTATGTGTTATACCCATCTACATGGCTGCTAACATGCACATTGACAGGCCAGGTCCACATGTCTTACATGAAGGGGTTCTGTGTATAACCCTGAAGTGACCCGAGTGTGTCAGACTGTCCACATATATTGGCCATATTGTAGTTGTAGTCCACAAGGGCATTACTGTGCTAGTAGTGGTACTGTTCTATGATGACCATAGGATGTCTGTAAGTAGCCAGTGGCGCACATATTAACAGAGATGTGGCCTCCCACATACCATTTCTGTGAAGACAATCCCTATTACAGTAGCAATAGTCTACAAATATACTGAGAGGTTGGGACTATTGGAGTTGAGGTAGGGCTCTACTCCATGTGCAGGACATATGGTGAACATATATGTATAAATAAGTATACATATTTCCATATAGATATGTACACATATACATATCTTGCTTACTGTATGACAACAGTTTTACACATATGTGCCTGTGTTCCAGCCTCTGTCCTCCACCTACATACCAAGCTTTGCACATATGACATGCTGTTAGGGGTTGTTATGTAGTGGGCTGTGTGTATGTCATGCTGTCATTCCTGCCTTCACTCCACTGCTGTTGTGTGCCCCCATACATACTGGGGGATTGGGGCCATATATGTGTGGGTTTCAACTACACAATACATGTATGCCCTAATGCACTCCAGAGGCCAGCGTATGTTAGAGTGGTATATGGCCCAGTGGTAGTGAGTGTAGGGGGGAGCACCATGACTAACCTAGGCTGTTGCAACATGTGTGGGTATCTGGGATAGGCTGCCTTAAGGTATCTGGATGTACTTTATGATACAATCCACCTTGGTTAAATGCAGGCCTACTGCCTCCTGTCATACGGGATGTTCTGTTTGTCAGTGTGATTGTGATGGTGTCAGGTATGCCTTGTTATGTAACAGATACATCCCATTGTGTCAGCTGGGGTCTGTCCCCCCTAGGGATTGTGTACAAAGTGTAGATAGAGGCTGCTGACCTATACATCTGCATTACATACTGGTGATTGTCTGGTATGCTGTGGCCCAGTCTGTCATTACTAATGTACTACTTGGAGGCCTCGGCCTGGACAGCAACATATGTCAACCTTTCCAGACTACTGTCTTAGTACAACTGTTTCACAGTTGCATTACACTGCTCATATGTATGTCAGTGTCTAAACAGCTATATGACATAGCATAGTACACAAATAAAGCTTTCACATTCATTTATGCACAACTGTGTGTAGTGTTATACCCTTTGATAGCTCTGTGGGTATATGTTGCAGGCTATGAATGTCATTCGTATAGGTGGCTCACACAGTTTCCAGTTGGTAAGGTGGTGACTGTAGGAATACTGGTGCATGTACTACATATGTATATTACTGTACAAATCTCTGTGTGTGTATGTGTAGTTACACACATATATATATATATATATATATATATATATATATCCCTGTATCTGCATATATTTGTCTGTGTATATGTATCCTAGGGATGGCCATGTTGTGTCTGGTCCTGGTTATGGGATCTGCAACACTTGGTACTGCATTACAGGGGGGGGTCGTGCTTGACTGGGGGGGTTATACCTATATGCACCAGACATATATTGTATGTGGCCTCTCAACCCCATTAACGTTGCATGAGGACATATATGTTTTGGGGTCCCCTTCTAAAGACCGAACTGCCGATCCCCCAACGCAGAAATCACCGATGCCAGATAACCGACAGGTACGTATACCGACAGGGTGATTCGCCGACAGCGGAAAGACCGACAAGGGTAATGTGTGATCGCGACCTGGTAAGTGTGCGACAGTGATGGAGGTAGGAGTGGTCAGGTAAGTGAGTTAGGGTTAGGGTGCAGGTAGGTGAAGTGTGCGCTAGTGTCGGAGCTTGGGCTAGGGGTGGGTAAGTGAGTTAGGGTTAGGGTGCAGGTAGGTGAAGTGTGCGTTAGTGTCGGAGCTTGGGCTAGGGGTGGGTAAGTGAGTTAGGGTTAGGGTGCAGGTAGGTGAAGTGTGCGACAGTGTCGGACCTTAGGGTTAGGGTTTGGGTCAGGGCTAGTGTGTATGCTATGTAGTGTAGTGTGTTGTTTACGTTCCATGTGTCGGTGTTATGGTGTTCGGTGTTTCGCGTTGTCGGGTTTGTGTGTTGTCAGTTTTCTGGCGTAGGTGATTTCAGTGTCGGGGAATCGTCGGTTCGGTCTTTAGAAGTAGACCCATGTTTTCTTATTTCCCCATTATCTACAGATATATGTCCGTATACCTATATATGTATATCTATATCTATATCTATATATATATATATATATATATATATATATATATATATATATATATATATATCTGCTCTACAGATATATGTCCGTATACCTATATATGTATATCTATATCTATAGATATATATATATATATATATATATATATATATATATATATATATATATATATATATATCTGCTGACATAATTATATAACTTGCCGTATATATTTAGACATGATATCTGGACATATATATCTATAGATGTAGGCATTTGCATATTTATATGTTCATAAATATTTATATGTGTCTATATATATATATATATATATATATATATATATATATATATATATATATATATATCAATATGTTGTAACCGTTTAGACATTAATATATTTACTCACACACATATATCTACATGTTGGAATGCATTCTCTGCACTGTTGAATTACTAGGCTGGATGATATGTTTGTGAATACATCAAGGATATGTATACCTGAGGTGGTTTAGTGATAAATCACTTTGGCTATGGTGTGCAGGGTCCTGGGTTTGATCTTAGCAGAGGCTGCTTATTTTGTTGCTAGGCAGAACAACGGCAATTGGATACAGTGTGATTAAGGTACTTTTGAGCATTTGTAAGTGGGTTTGTACTGGTTTGCATGACAGTAAGCACTGCCAACCTCCGCTTATGTTTTCTTACAGTCAGTTGGCTTCAGATTTCTCAACCTGTGTAGGCATAGCTTACCCTCGCGCGAACCCACACAAACCCACTTACTGCTGCTCAGCAGTGCTTTCTGCCGCTTACCCCCATGTTAATTCCCTTAAAAGAAAAGAAAAAGGGGTTGATAGGAAAGTGGTGAAAAATGGGGCACAAAGAGGGAAAGACAGTAGGGAAAATAGCTAGGCATGTGCAGGAAGGGTATAGGAAAAGTCCATAGCTGCCCATTTCTTCTAAGCAACAGCTGTGCATATACACTATATTTGCAGGTACTTTTAGACCCTCAAACCCCTGGGAGAGGGATGAGGACAACCTATATTCATTGTGATGCCAATTAGACCAGATTACATCTGTTCAGTGGGCACTTACCTTACAAACGTGTACAAAATGGACAGCTATGTATGGGGCGAGATTTTTTTGTTGGAACAGATTGACCTTTTTTTTTCAGGTGAGATTGAGATGTTGGGGAGGGGTAGTAGGTATATTTGGGGAGGGAGATTGGATAGATTAACAAACAAGACATACAAGACTCATACAGGGCTGGTATATGACACGTGGGGGCTAAACACCTTGGACAGGGAGGGGTGTTTGGAAGTCGCAAGCCCATGAGCCCCCAACTGGAAACAGTGGGACTGAGGTCCCCACCCATGGGCAGTCACCACTTCACCTTCACGGCCCCTAAGGTGGCTGTGCTGGGGGCTGTGATGGAGGGGCAGGCTCACCATCTAATAGCATCACTCGGCCCTCAAGCTGGTGTAGACACTCTTGATATTCCAGATCGAGCAACCTATGCATGATGGCCCGGACCTGTTGAGGGGTGACAGGTTCCTCTCCACGCCCGCTCTGAGGGGGGGCAAGCCCCATCCTCTGCAATGATTCCTCCCAAAGGTGGTGCAGGGCCCACAGAGGAGGAGGTCCCAGGCTGGGCCCCAGATGTGCTGGTGCCCGGTGCCATGGCCAGCTGAGGTGGGACAGGTGGGTCTGCTGGGACCGGCCTTCCCATACGAGCTGTGTTTTCACAGATTTATTGCAGATATGGGTTAGTAACAGTCAACAGCATTCAGGATTAGTTATAACAGCATGCATAGGTATTCCCATTAACGTGACACACCAGATGTAACACAGTTCCAGAGCAAGCAGAACACATGCATATATGGAACAACAGTGGCCATTACAGGAGCATGCTGGTTTCATTGATGGCAACAGGACACCAATATGGGTGTATTTTAACATGGCACATGCATAGAAACAAATGTGAATATTTATTAACCATAAGGACATATGTCCCAAAAATGTTTGGAGTGTACACATACCAGTTGAGGAGTGTCATTGGGTTATTATGCACATATGGTAGGGGTGAGAGAGAGGATTCAATTAACAACTAATATATCCTTGTAGTTTTCACAACATTCTTAGTCACTGCAGTGATCTTTCCCTTACATGTATTATTACACTACACAATGGCCCTATATTGTACACTGGTATGTTTATACATTATTATATACGTGACCTGTGTCTTAAATACAGGCGTGACAGGCTGCAGGTGTTAATGCAACATATGTTGAGAATTGCTGTCATACACATTGGATGAGGTGCTAGAATGCATTCTCTGACTATGTAGAAGTTTGACTATCAGTTATATGTAATTGACAGCTGATTACATTTCTTGGATCGTCACACTGAATTTTCAGGGGAACAGGATACCAAGCTGGTGATATGGGCCATTTATCTGGACATACTGGACAAATTGGAACAGTTGTGGGGTATAAATATGCATACAACTTACAATTTGAAAATTCAAGCAAATTCTGTACAGTTGGGTGTAATTATGCATACAGCTTTCTATCTGAACATTGTATCACAGTCTGTACGGTTGTGGGGATGATTATGCATACAACTTAGTAGCACTCCCAGGGGTCAAACCCCTACTGTGTGTGACAAAAAAATATTGCTAACATCACAGTACACTGTGCTATCAGGGAACTGCTGCACAGCTTTCAACTGTTTTCTATCTAAGTCTCCCTAACTTGTACGATATGACTGACCTCTTAGCACTTCCAACATTGTTATGCAGAACCTCATACCCATTTTATCTGCATACCACGGTGTGGGTGACACTGCTTAAGATACAAAAGTACTATTTATGGTATGGAACAGATCACAAACATATGAGAGAAGAGTAAACAGAAGCACTCCAGGGGTTATACCTTTAATCACAGACTATTAACACATTTATTTCTACTGATACAACACTTTCTAAGGCTCTTATAATCTTTATGACAGTACATGCAGACTGATTACTAACCTACCTCGTGACGCAGCCTTTGCAGCCTAGCATCATGGGCTTGCTGGTTCACAGCCCACTCATCTGCAGCTGTCAGAGAAATGCATTGATATTTAGCCATACTTATCCATAGTATACACAAGCTAGGCAATTATTTACTACTTAGTAGAATGCGTACTTACTCAGTACTGGGGCATTGGCCATCTGCTGACACTCCTGGATCCACTGTTCCAGAAAATCCCCCCTCTGCCGCTTCATGTCAGTATGGTGGTGCCTGACCTGCTCCCCAGTCCAGGGGATACCTGTGTCACTGATGAGGTCACGGGCGAGACTGTCCCAGGCCTCCATTTTGTACTGCAAGCCCTGGTACTGGCCCTGCAGTAGTCTCTGATCATGGTGTTTTTCCAGGAGCCATACCATGAATTTTGACTCCTGGATGCCCCAGCACTGCACTCTGAAGCGAGTGCCTTCACCCACACCAGACATTCTGCCATCAGTGGGAAGCTACAACCAGTTATGAGATGCATTCCCACCTGTGGGGTTTAAATATGGCCATTTTCCCACACTTTGCCATTATTGGCCAGTTTTGAAAAGGTTAAGCTATGGGCACACTTGCTTACATAAAGTTGGCACTGTTTAAAGAGGTATACCACAATGGAGATTGAATTGGCTCCCCTACACATTGCTTACACTTACTAACATGAGCCGTTCTGCAGTTAGCATTACTTCATAGTTGATTATCACTATCTTTGCCATTTGGCAATGATTTATTCTTCATTACAGGTTATATATGTGTCTGGTATCCGTGATTCATGTGTGCATACACTGTATGGGGTCCTGGGAACTTCAATACTTTATTACCATAACACCTCAAATCTATGCTTACTGCAGTACTCCAGTTCACATATTTATGTTCTGTGTCAAGTTATCCAACATCACACTGTACATAGATTCAGTTCACATGTTTGGTTTGATTTTCCTGTGGTGAGGATTAGTTTGCTGATACCTCATGCATATCTTTGCTATGATGGCGTAGTGGTTAACTTCTGTGACTATAGTGTACAGGGTCCTGTGTTTGAGCCTTGCAGAGGCAGTTTATTTTGTTGCTGGGCAGAACATGGGCCATTGGATCCAGAGTAATTAAGGCACTTTAAAGCAGTTGTAACTGGGTTTGCATGACGATAAACACTGCTAACCTCCGGTTACAGTTTCTTACACTCAGTTTGCTTCTACTTTGCTTAACTGTGTAGGCAATGCTTACCCCTGCACAAACACACTTAAATATGTTTACTAGTGCTTATATATGCTTACTACTTCTTATTTCTGCTTAAACCTGCTTACTAGTGCCTTATTCATTATGACACTGACACTTCACATGTACATTTCATGCAGTACTCCAGTTCACATTTAAATGTTATACAGCAAAAATAGTTAAATTTATGTTTATATACAGATTTCACATGGAAAATGATATGTGCTGCAGTGGGACTCGAACCGGAAATGCCTGTCCATTAGGCGGATGCTCTAATGACTACAGTATTGCTGTGCTGCATCATTTGCATATATATTCCTTGTTATCCTCTTCAGCCTTTTCAGCTGCTTTAACCATAGCTAGGCGATGGGCACACCCACGCACCTACAGTTGGATGTACTTGGGTTTAAAAAAATAAATAAAAGGGTCTCTTCATTTTATTTAAATGCACTGTTGCTGTTGAACACATAGGGACTGTCGGTGGGGATATGTGGACACCTATGAGCAGTCTCACTCATTTATTTACACTTTCTTCTGTTCTAATTTGCAGGGGCATGTTTATTCTGAGAGCTCTGCTGTCAGACACGTCCCCTGCACTCAGCCATGCTTTGTGTAGCATTAGGAGTTCAGGCAGCATGCCTTCATTAATATGCATGGTGCGCTGCCATCCTCCTCTTAAACTGCCGCTTCTGTGCAGGACTAGATTAGTCCTGCATGGAAGTTTAGTAAATCCGGGGGAATGACTTTGACATGGGAAACAGTATTACAAAATTTTACAAAATATTGATAAACTATAAAATAACACCCAAAACCTCATATTGGAAATATATAACAAAAGAACACTCAATACTGTTAACTGAAGATATTAAAACAAATATCTTATTATTGATAAAATATACATCCCTTACACAATACTGGAAAGTTTTTAATTGGAAATGCTTGCACAGAGCATTCTTAATCCTAGGCAGAATCAGTAAAATTAGTTATTCTGTAATTTCTTTGATTGTCTTAAAATTAAGCCATTTTGGAATTGTATTAATACTTTCTATGAGCTTTATTTAATGAATCATTTTATTTAGCTCAAGCTCTTGTATTATTAAATGTGAACAAAGGTGCTCATTTGAATAGATCAAACGTATCTAGTATGGACTGTACTTGCAATTTCAAGATGTTGTATAACAAGAAGATGGAATACAAACACAGTACCAACTTTGGAAGACTTCTACAGCTGACTGAAGACCACAACATTATTGGAAATTAAAATTAAAGAACTAAGAATTTATCCAAAGCCATTTATCAATAACCCTTGGAGAGAAGTCTTATTATTGATTGACAGCATACAGTAATTGATCAGACACTCTGATAATAGATAGGGCATACTTGTAAAGTAACAGTATACATTAAGATCTGTTATAGTGTCAGGCTAATGTAAATAGTGTACATAGTTATTTAAGATGTTATGTATAAATACTATGGAATTCATTCAAATATATTTGAAAAATAAAAAAAATTGAGAAAAAAAAGATATTATGATTTTTTTCATATTATGGGAAATAACTTTGCAAGGGAGCATCTGAATGTGTTAAGTAATACCTCATTGTGACGACAGTATTAATAGTTCCAACACTGTAAAAGAACTGTGTCTGTATGTTGTACACATGTACAGATATCAAAGTTTGTTTGAACTTAAGTTATGGAAATTATGATTTTTTTTTTCATATTTTGGTAAATAACTTTGCAAGGGACATATCAGTGTGCCAAGTAATACCTCATTATCAAGACAGTGTTACAGTTCTTTTACCATGTTGTAAGAAGTATCTGTGTACTACACACATGTACAGATATCGCAGTTTGTTTAGTCTTGTAGGATTTTGAAAATTATACATTTCCAATGCTTCTCATTATTATGCCCATATCTTTGCAAGGGAGCATGGTGATGACACAAATTATGCATCATTTTGAAGCTGACATTGAGCCACACAACTTGTACACTGATATGTAGTCTCTGTCTGTTACAGGTGATTAGATATTGTGCATTGTTTAATTATCAGTTATGAGAAATATAATATTAATAATATTTATGTGAATGTCTCAGTAAAGGCGCATCACACAGTGATGGTTAATGCATCATTTTAAAGCTGACATTCATAGAAATAAATTGATTGTAAATTGTATGGGACTACATGGAACATTCATCAAGATATTGTGATTTGTTTTACCAAAAAGGTAAAAAAATATGCATACTATCAGCATTCTTTGGCAAATATTTAATAATGACTTACATACACACTATCAACATTTACACTGTTGGAAAGGTCAGTGTCTGCTGAACAATGTTTGCATTTACATTTTTACTCTAGCTCTTATGGTCAAAGAGTTATGAACATTTGTTTTCTGTATGGTATTACAAATAAATTATCTGAAAATGTACTCAGGCTGCACACTTTTTCTTATCGTGGAAGTAAGCAGGCAGCAGTTTCTGAGCTCCTCCAGAGTGAATGAGTTAATGTTACTGCGCTTTGTTTCAATCTTACTACATTCTGAAGTTACTCATTTTGTATATAATATTGTTAATTAAAAGACTGTGTTGCATTTTCTGCAGTTTGAATCCATGTTATAGCTGAAAAACATCAATAGACCAGTCCACTTATCCTGATGAACAAATAATGAATAAAATAAAATAAAATAAAAATTGGGTGATTTTACAACAAGCTTCCTTCACAGTGACTCAAGACATCTCATATGTTTTCATAACTCCTGCCTTTTATCCATTTCACACTTATTTTGGACCATGACGTATTATGGTTTAAATTAAGTAGATTAAATTCATTCAGCATGACTGAATAGTATGTAATTATAGTGGGGTTGACAAGGTTCTTATATCCGGGGGTTCTAGTGGGGATAAGCTTCTACTATCTATTACAAGTTACCATGGCAGATGTCACTAATAGCCTTTGACAACCCAAGCCAAGTTCCTGGCCTTCATGTGTTGTTCAGTTTCTACGTCTGGCAAAACTGTTTGTACTAACAAGTGAAGGGACGAAAGTGGGTGACTGGTGCCTTAAAACCAGTTGCTTCAGGCTCATTAGCCTGGGAGGGCAACCCACCTAGAAGAAGGCAAACTCTGATTTAAAACTCCCACTTCCTTATGGCAAATACCTAGTCATGGTGAAGGCTTTGGGAGTAAACTCTGAGGGAAAATCTGGAGATAGAGCCCCTAAGGCAGTTTGAAGCTGTATTCAGTTTTACTCTGGCAGCTCCTGTGATGACACTGATGCCAAGTTTTACTGGCCTTGTCTTTCCTCTTGGATTACATAAGTGGTGTGGAGAGGGGGAACCTGCTGCTGGGCATCAGCTGTTTCTTCAATTCACTTTGCAAGGCCTGCACCTTGGAGAGGACACTCCAGCTTTATTCAGAGAGTGGTGACACGACATGGGAAGTAGCAGTTACCTGTAATAAGCCAATGCACTCAACCGGTGTAGAGTGAGGTGCCAGGGGCTTCTTCTGATTGTGGGAGAGATCCTTTGATCTCATTGGGCAGCCTCCAGCCAAATAAGTGCTGTCTCACCATGGTCCACTTTCTCCACTAGATGTGTGGGGCTTAGGCAACATCCCAACAGGTGAATTGTTAACCATATACCTGGAAAAACAAAAAAAGCAACAAAATAAATTAGCCATTAGGCTAGGCACATGGAATGTAAAGATGATGCCTCCAGGCCTTATAGAAGATCAACAGAGCATCAGTGATGCTCAGAAGACAGCAGTCAGTAACAACAAGTTGAACAGATTGCAGACAGACTCTGTGGCTCTCCAGGAAACAAGGTTGCAATCCACTGGGTGTCTTAGGGATGAAGATCTACTTTTTTCTGGCATGTGAAACTTTCAGAAGAGACCATGAAACATGGTGTTGGTTTTGCAATGAGAAATAACCTTGTTGCCTTGGTCATACCACCAAATATGGAAATGAGAGACTGCTGAAAATTCAAATACAAACACCAGTGGCAGTGTCAATTCTCCTACTATAACTTCTATCCAGGAAGTCATGGACAAATTCTATGATGAACTTAGTGCTGCCATCAGCAAGGTTCCTTCCCATAAATCACTATTCATTCTTGACGATTTTAATGCCAGAATTAGCAATGACCATCATAGCTGATCATCTTGTCTAGGACATTTTGGAACAGAAAAGATGAATGAAAACAGACAGCTTCTCCTTTAACTTTGTTCCCAATATGACTTCTACATAACCAACACCTTCTTCAATGTCAGTCCCCATCACAAAATTTCATGGTAGCAACCAAGATCGAAACATTGGCACTGACTTCACCTTGTCCTTATCAAATGCAGCGGTATAGGTAGTGTCATGGTAACATGCAGTTACAACAGTCTAGAATGTAATACTGACCACATTACATCATGTGTAATAAGATGAATATCCAGTTGCAAAGGTTCTTTCACACTAAAACGAAAGTGAGGCCATGCATTGACATAGGCAAGACTTATGACCCTTCAAAAGTACACAAGTTTGTTTAAGGACTTACTTAAAGAGGTTTTGCCCTGCCTGGATGATGCTAACAGCAACAAGAGATGGGAAGAACTATGGGATGCAGTCTATAACACTGCAATATCTATCTTTGGGAAGGAGACAGTCATGTGTGCTGATTGGTTTGAAGCCCACACAGAAGAGCTGACACCCCTAATTGAGAAGAAGAGACAGGCACTGGCTGCATACAGGTCCTCACCCAATGAGGAGAATTTGAAGGGCACTCTGGTATGCTCTGAGTCAAGTGCAGCAGGTAGCTTGGTGGTATGCAAATGATTATTGGCTCAAACTTTGCTTAAGGATTCAGCAGGCTGCGGACATTAATAACATGCGAGGAGTGTACAATGGAATTAAGCAAGCCATCGGCCCATCACAAAGGAGGATTTCCCCACTTAAGTCAGCCACAGATGCAGTTTTGAAGGACAGAAACAAGCAGATGGAATTCTGAGTGGAACATTCCTTGCAGCTGTATGCCAAGGAGACCATAGTTATGGAGAGAGCCCTGAATGCCATTGAGCCTCTGCCAACTGTGACTGAACATGATGCTGAGCCCACCTTGGAGGAACCCAGTGATGCACTAAAACAGTCTTTTCAAGAAAAGCCACAAGGTAAGATGGTATTACCTCAAAAATCCTTAACTGTGCTATATCTAAAAGAATAAGGATAACAAAAGTGATTGTAACAACTATTGTCTCATATCCCTTCTCTGTACCATGGGGAAGTTGTCTGCACATGTTTTCCTGAAGAGGCTCCACATTCTTGCAGAGAGTTTACCCCAAGTCTCAGTGTGGGTTCAAAGATAGACAGTTTACTGTAGACATTGTTTTCTCTTTTAAGCAACTACAAGAAAAGTGCAGAGAGCAGAACAAACCTCTGTATATTGCCTTCATTGATCTAACCAAGGCATTCAACTTTATCATTAGGAAAGTTCTGTTTGCAATTCTGGCAAAGATCTGCTGTCCTCCAGTACTGCTTAGCATTATCAGGGCCTTCCATGAAGCCATGAAGGGGACCATCAAGTACGATAATCCACATCCAAACCCTTTGAGATTTTCAGTGGAGTAAAGCAGTGGTGTGTACTGGCTTCAACATTGGTTGGTATCTTATTTTCAGTTCTGTTGAAATTTGCTTTTGGAACCACTACAGAGGGTATCTTTCTTCAAACCAAAATGGATGGCAACTTCTTCAAACTGTTGAGATTTAGATCGAAGACCAGGGTGCTTAACAAGTGTCTAAGGGAGTTCCTGTTCACTGATGATGCAGCTGTTGTGGCTCACACTTAGCAAGAACTTCAGTCACTCATGACTCACTTTGAGGATGCATGTATGGAATTTAGCCTCATGATCAGCTCAGAGAAGGCCCAGATGATGGGCCAAAATGTGTCGAGTGAGCCATCAGTCATGTTGAGTGACTATGAACTGGATGTTGTCCATGAGTTCACATACCTAGGCTCTACAATCTCTGACAACTTGTCACTTGACAGCAAGATCAACAAGGGCACTGGAAAAGCTGCCACAATATTTTCCAGGCTGAGAAAGAAAGTATAGGCTAATAATAAACTCACTGTGCACACAATGGTGCTGGTTTACACAGCCTGTGTTTTGAGCCCATTACTGTATGCCAGTGAAAAATGGAGTCTGAGCTCATAACAGGAGCAGTGGCTCAATGCATCCCATATGCATAGCCTTAGGTGCATACTTGGTAACAATGTATTCCATATGTGCTGCCTTAGGTGCATACTTGGTATCTTATGGCAGGATAAAATCCCTAACAGCACAGCACTTGAGAGGATGGACACCACCTCCATGTTCATCCGTCTGAAACAGAGATGTATGCATTGGTTGGGTCATCTCTCACACATGACAGATGGCTGAATGCCAAAATACCTCCTTTTTGTAGAGTTGGAGTCTGGAAAGAGGCTGAACGGACAAGCCAAATTGCGCTACTAGGACATATGGAAGTCAAACCTCAGTGGTCTCTCCATCAGAGAGAATAACTGGCATTCTCTCACCTCAGACAAGATTGCCTGGAAACAGAAAGTGAAGAAACTCTCAATATATATGAAACCACCTTGGCAAGTAGAGCAGTGGATAAGAGAGCCTTCCGGAAGATCAGTACCCATGATACCAGACTGGCATCTGCCTACTGCTGCCCAGATTGTGGAAAGGGCTGCCACTCCTGGAGTGGATTGTACAGCCACAGTAGACGCTGCTCAAATCAGTCCAATAGGGGCACAGACCCATGATTCTTTGGGAATGAAGGATGCATACTGCTACTATAATGGGGTTGAGATGATAGGATTTAATCTCTAGAATAATATGGAGATATGCGCAAGTGACATGTTAAGTCCATTCCATGATCGTATACCCTGGTACTTAAAGAAAATGTCTTTCAAGAAAATTCTACTTCTGACAGACCTTTAGAAAGGTACTCACTGAGGAAGAAAGTACATATTATTCATAGTCAAGATGAATTTTAAAGTTATCTCCTTCATATGATAATGACCTGTTTGTAATATGCGGCACGGTCCTGTCCAGAGTTTGTTGTGGCATACTGTAGAGTCATGCTACCTCCTCCCCAATCTTTATAGTACTAGTTTCAAATTACATTTTATTTTTCAATGGCAAGCCATCAACTTGTCACTTCTGCCTTTGCCTCCAAAAAAATAACATACTTTCTTTAAACAATCATGCTTTGGTAAGTTTCAGGCAAACCATTGCCATGTTAAAGGCAAATGAATGAAAACTTCTTTATATTCACACTACAAAGACTTTAAATCTAAAAATGTACCTGACCATATCCAGTTTTCCACATAATGGCGCTATCATTAATCTTGATTTGTTCACTTTCCTTTAATTGGAAGTCCATTTTACCCACAGTTATGCAATCTATAGTACCATCTGGGAATATCTGTTGACTTTCAAATTCAAAAATTGGTGGGGGATCTCCACTGGCATCAAAAAACATTTCTACACCAGCCTTGTTCTTGAAATGAACTTTCTTGGTATAATAGAGAAACTAGAAAGAAACAAATCATTCAAAAGGTAAAATTATATAAACACAGAGCAAAACTATGTCATTCCCTTGTAACTATCTGTTTATGGCAAACGATTTATCATTATTTAAACCTTTATTCAACTTCCAACTGGGAAGGAAATTTAAGCGGTGGGAGCAAGGGGGTTGCACTGTGAAATCTGTATGAATCAATAGTTTGTATTCATTTCACTTCATTAAAAGAGATCAGTGTGATGGAGATTCAACTAACTTAATCAGTCCACTACCTGAACTGAAAAAAAGTGATTGCAAATATTTTAAGAAAATCAAATTGCCAAAACACCTTAAGGATGCATATAAATGGAACTGCTTTAAAAATGTGTAACCCTCCCCAAATATATATTTCAAAATACAAAGACAGATGGCTATTGCTGCATTCACATTTGTAAAAAGCAGTAAAATAGAATTTAATACCTACCTATTATTACTTATTATTTAAGTTATGTAATAGAAAACACTGATGGATTCAACACCCAGGAAACACGACAAACTTCAAATCTCCTGTATATGAACTCCTTTATTAATTAAAACATAGACAGACAAGCGCTTTCACGCACCGAGGTGCGCTTCCTCAGATCTTCACATTAAATGACATTTTTCATGAAGTATATATACCCAGTGAAGTTGAATTAAGCTAAATTAAATTCAATTAATTATTCACTTAGTGCAATTAAGCAGTCAATTTACATAGCACAGTCAGCAATGTTGATTATGCGCATAAAGAACCAGTGTAAAACAAATTCAGCATAGCATTTCTATAGAGCCGTTCCAGGACTTAAAATTTCATTAAGGAACATAATGAGGCATATTGCAACAATACTAGAATGCATTCATCATGAACATTAAAAAACATTAAAAAACATGTATTATATGTTGAATTCCATTTATACTCTTATATCAAATGTGCATATAAAAATAAAAATTAAAAAAAATTAAAAAATATAATATATATATATATATATATATATATATATATATGAAGATATAAAAATATAAAAAAATATATATGCATACTTCTAGATACTGTTTGCTTTCATTAAGAATTTTATCCATAAAATATATTTTGTTTCAAAGCCAGACGAACAAAATATATATGTTCGCTTTTTCTATACATTTTGTGATCTGGAGCTCTTAAAAATATATGTGTATTCATATTAAGCACATGTTATAATAATATGTATATAAATATGACTTATTTCATTTCCAATAAATATACAATCCTATATATACTGCACATGAATATTGCTGTGTATATTAGTTTTATCAATTGGCTGAGGATTCTATTGGGACCATCTGGTATATTTTATAATTTATCCACTGTTTATTTTACTGGAGGGACCGCACCGTGGAAGGTACTTCAATAGAGCTTGACTACAATCCGGTATCCAGGGGTAGTCAACAAATATGGAAGAACTTGATCCATCCACAAGAAAATCCGTTACTATTGTTGGATCTACAGGTGTCTGGTGATGTATCCACCTCCACAATTGAATCTAACAATATGACTGAATTCAATGCTCTATTAAAACAGTTAGAGAATGACATGTATAGGCTACAAAGATACTCTTGGCAACGCAAGCACTTGGAGGCTTGCGTACACTTTAAAGTAATACCCAGAGGCATGCGAGTACTTTGTATGCCAACATATGGAGAACAACATCCGATTCTCCTCAAGAAATGGCAAGACTTAAATATCAATACTGGCTTTAGTTACATCAATTTAATATTGGAATATTTTATGCCATTGGAAGTAGAGCTACAGAAGAAAGTTGATTTGCTTCGGAAGGATATATATGAACGCTTCACATCTAATCGTTTTTGTATAAGGAAACTAGAAAGTCTCCACTCACAATTGAATATATACAGTGAGAAACTTAAGTTCACTAAACAACGCAAACTGTGTAGGGACCACAATGATTTTTCAACTGGTAATATTTTTGTGTGGCCAAGAATACAGCAATATACACAACCTAGTGCAGCTATAGATGTGGAAGGAGGAGCGGATGATGTCATGACGTCCAGAACGCATGCGGAGGACCGAATGAGTCGGAAGAGGGAGCTGAATGAAACGCAAGCAGTCACTGATGCTGCAACAAGGGAAGTGACTTCTGATGTCGCTTCGAATGTAAACTTGCACTCAAATGCCTGGAATCAAACTAGAACTAATGGTGACCTATCCACACCACCTCGTAATCAACAGGCACTTGGAGGTACTATCAAAGATACTGAACAGGTTGTTCGTCGCAAAACAGTGAACATGGAAGATACAAGTTTTTTACCCTACCCGATAAGACAAACACACTACATGAGAGGTCGCTCGCTGAGCAAAGGTCCAAGAAAGAGAAAGTTCTCGGAAGAGAGATATGGACAAAGGAAAAATGTAAGGAACTAAATTGCTTGGTGTATGACTTCTCTAGTAAAGTAATAAATGAAAATGATTTAGCAATATTAAATAAAGGGTTAGGTTTCATACCCTCCCAATCCAGCAAATTAAATAACACATTAACTGACCTAAGGTTATTTGGTAGGTCAGTAGCATTGAAAGTTTATTTTAATACTAACACTGGAGTATCTGAAGCTGGTATAACCACTGTTTTGAAAAAGAAAAGCAGTTTTATTCCACCTACACCTAATAATATAGAATGTTTTATCAGAATCTGTGAGAATGACTTTTATAAATATTATACAGAAGGCAACAAAAAGAAAAATAGATTTTATAATATGACTAAGTCAGAATTTGATTCATTAATAGAATTAAAAGAAGATGATAAGTTAACTATAAAACCAGCTGATAAAGGAGGTGGTATAGTACTCATGGATACACAAGATTATATAGAAAGCATGTACATACTTTTGAAAGATATAACAACTTATACTGTCATATCTGCTGTTGCTGTATCAAAGATTGTACAAAATGTACATGATAACATCTATGATCTTTTAATGTGTAGACAAGTGGATAGAGAACTATATGTTTTTTTAGTTATTGATTCACCTTTGATACCTTGTATGAAAGGACTGCCCAAGGTACATAAAGGAATATTTCCACTTCCAATGCGCCCGATTGTTTCAGGCAGGGGATGGGTCACTTCGAATGTATCCACATATTTAGAAACAGTATTAAGACCCATAGTTGACTCCATCCCTACGATTCTTAAAGATACATACCATTTATTGGAAGACATTAAAAAGTTTAATATAGAATATACTAATATACTGGATGGTTGTATTTTGATAACTCTAGATGTTAAAAATCTCTTAACTAGCATACCAAATGAAGATGGCCTACAAGCTATGAGGGAAGTGTTTAACTTGGACACAGATTTTGATACAGATGAACACATTTTGTTGTCTTATCTTTTAAAATGGTTCTTGAAAATAATGTGATTATGTTCAAAGACAAGTACTACCTGCAGCAATGGGGAGTAGCCATGGGCACTCCCGTTGCGAACACTTATGCCAATCTGGTGGTTTTTAACTGGGAGAAAAACAACCTATTTAACAATATTAGGTATAAGAATAACATCAGAATGTACAGAAGATTTGTAGATGACATTCTGATTTTATGGGAAGGTACTTTAAATGAATTTCAGGAATTTTTAATATACCTAGAATCTACTACCAAGTTTTTAAGATTTACTATGGAGTGGTCTTATACCCAGGTTAGTTTTCTAGATATTAATATAATTATCAATGGAAACCAGATAGAAACCAATTTATATAGGAAGTCATGCTGGAGGAATACCCTTCTACATTATAACAGCATGCATCCTAGACACGTGTTCCCTGGCATAATTAAAAGTCAGTATATCAGGATAAAGAGGTTATGTGGTAACAAAGAAGTGTTAATGAAAGAGGCAGATAACATGGAGAAGTTATTTTTGGAAAGAGGATACAACAGTAAATTAGTACAAGGTATAAAAAATGAAATTCTTTCAACACATGATTCTGCAGTTGAACCAATACGGAACAACAGGACAATGTTTAGAGAACAGAAAGTGAGGAAAGGGCCAGTTTTAGGTGGAAATAATAGAATAGCATATATAATGCAATACACAAATGATAACCTTGACTTAAGGAATGTAATTCAACAAAATTGGAAGGTTCTGATTACAGATGAAGCTACTAGGAATATAGTAGGAGAGCAACCTAAGTTTATATATAAGAATTCACCCAATTTAAAACAGTTACTATGTTTTAAAGAGGGGAAGGATATGATGAATAAACAGATACAACTCAAGACTGTAGGTACCTTTCCATGTACAAGATGTAATATGTGTCGGCACATTAGTGACGTACAAATATATAAACACCCCAAAATGAATATTATATTTAAACCCAAGTTTTATGCCAGCTGCAACTCTACAAATTTGATATATTTAGTGACATGCACAAGATGTGAAGCGTTCTATGTTGGTTTAACCAAGAGAAAATTTAAACAGAGGATATATAATCATATTTATGAGATAAAGAGAAATAATGAAAAGAATGCCTTGGCTAAAAACATAAATGAATTTAGAGAACACAGCTTTAGATTTAGAGTATTGCAGCTGGTAGGTCTTAACAAGAGATGGGGTGATAATGTGAGCACTTTAGCAAATATTGAATTATCATGGATTTTAAGATTAGGTGCTCATATACATCCAGGCTTGAATCAAAGTATATGCATCAAACCAATTTTAGATAGAAGGGTTTATAAGTAATGATGCTACTAATATGTATATATTTTTCATCCCTATTGACATTACAAGAATGATGTGTTATGTAGATTGGTTATTCAAAAGAGAATAATGCATTACACATGAAGACTATATTTGTTTGACAATATGTTGATACTCTGCAAACATATTATATACCATAATGTATAATAATATATATATATATATATATATATATATATATATATATATATATATATATATGTATATATATGGTTCTACCTGAGTTCACCGACAGCAGAGAACACCGACAGAAAATTTTGAAGCCTCAGAAGCGCGAAATCTGAAAACGCCGAAAGTAGTTAAAGTCGACGGCTCATAAGAACGTCAATGTGCAGGTAAGGCTGAATGAAATTGTGCGGTAGTGATTGTGTTTGGGTTAGGGGCGGGATAAGTGAGTTAGGGTTAGGGAGCGGGTCAGGTAAGTGTGCGGTAGTGATTGTGTTTGGGTTAGGGGCGGGATAAGTGAGTTAGGGTTAGGAGCGGGTCAGGTAAGTGTGCGGTAGTGATTGTGTTTGGGTTAGGGGCGGGATAAGTGAGTTAGGGTTAGGAGCGGTCAGGTAAGTGTGCGGTTGTGATTGTGTTTGGGTTGGGGTGGGATAAGTGAGTTAGGGTTAGGGAGCGGGTCAGGTAAGTGTGCGGTAGTGATTGTGTTTGGGTTAGGGGCGGATAAGTGAGTTAGGGTTAGGAGCCGGTCAGGTAAGTGTGCGGTAGTGATTGTGTTTGGGTTAGGGGCGGATAAGTGAGTTAGGGTTAGGAGCGGGTCAGGTAAGTGTGCGGTAGTGACGGACCTTAGGGTTAGGGTTTGGGTTAGGGTTGTAGGTAGTTGTGTATGTGTGGGTTTGTAGGGATTTTGGTGTGCTTGTGTTGTGTATGTGGTTTTGGGACAGGGAATGTGTTTTGTTTGTTGATTGTTGTGATTGTGGTGTGTGCAGTGTATGAGGTTTCGTGTTTGTGTACCGTCGGTTATTTCGTTGTCGGGCATGTGGGGTTTTGTGTTTTTGTACTGTCGGTTATGTGGTTTCAGTGATTGCGTTGTCGGTGTTTTGAGGTTTCGTTTATGTCAGGTAGAACCATATATATATATATATATATATATATTTTATATTTTTCATATTTATATAGTTGATCTGATTTATTTATATTTTTATAAGTCCATATGATGAATAACTATGTATTTATTAATTGACTAATATAGAAGTGTAATATTATTTATATGTATAATTTTAAGATTAATACTTATAGATATATGATATCTTCGGATTTTACTCTATTTTATTTTATTTTTTCGTATACGTTATTGATAAAACTAATATACACAGCAATATTCATGTGCAGTATATATAGGATTGTATATTTATTGGAAATGAAATAAGTCATATTTATATACATATTATTATAACATGTGCTTAATATGAATACACATATATTTTTAAGAGCTCCAGATCACAAAATGTATAGAAAAAGCGAACATATATATTTTGTTCATCTGGCTTTGAAACAAAATATATTTTATGGATAAAATTCTTAATGAAAGCCAAACAGTATCTAGAAGTATGCATATATATATTTTTATATTTTTATATTTTTATATCTTCATATATATATATATATATATATATATATATATATATATATATATATTTTATATTTTTTATATTTTTTATATTTTTATTTTTATATACACATTTGATATAAGAGTATAAATGGAATTCAACATATAATACATGTTTTTTAATGTTTTTTAACGTTCATGATGAATGCATTCTAGTATTCTTGTAATATGCCTCATTATGTTCCTTAATGAAATTTTAAGTCCTGGAACGGCTCTATAGAAATGCTATGCCGAATTTGTTTTACACTGGTTCTTTATGCACATAATCAACATTGCTGACTGTGCTATGTAAATTGACTGCTTAATTGCACTAAGTGAATAATTAATTGAATTTAATTTAGCTTAATTCAACTTCACTGGGTATATATACTTCATGAAAAATGTCATTTATTGTGAAGATCTGAGAAAGCGCACCTCGGTGCGTGAAAGCGCTTGTCTGTCTATGTTTTAATTAATAAAGGAGTTCATATACAGGAGATTTGAAGTT